>NW_026290775.1:25000-57500 GCF_023373465.1 Oncorhynchus keta | reverse complement strand
CCTGGTCTTCATGGTGCCCCTTGCATAGTGGTGTTGCAGACTCTGGGGCCTTTCAGAACAGGTGTATATATACTGAGATCACGTGACAGATCATGTGACACTTAGAATGCCCACAGATGGACTTAATTGAACTAATGATGTGACTTCTGAAGGTGATTGGCTGCTTCATACCAAAGGGGGTGTTTACTTATTTATAATGACGTGACTTCTGAAGGTGATTGGCTGCTTCATACCAAAGGGGGTGTTTACATATTTATAATGATGTGACTTCTGAAGGTGATTGGCTGCTTCATACCAAAGGGGGTGTTTACATATTTATAATGACGTGACTTCTGAAGGTGATTGGCTGCTTCATACCAAAGGGGGTGTTTACATATTTATAATGATGTGACTTCTGAAGGTGATTGGCTGCTTCATACCAAAGGGGGTGTTTACATATTTATAATGACGTGACTTCTGAAGGTGATTGGCTGCTTCATACCAAAGGGGGTGTTTACATATTTATAATGATGTGACTTCTGAAGGTGATTGGCTGCTTCATACCAAAGGGGGTGTTTACATAACTCACAAAACACTTTTCCGTTTTATCTTATTTACCTTTTTTTTTTAAATACGTTTTTTTCTTTCATTTCACTTCACCAATTTGGACTATTTAGTGTTTGTCCATTACTTGAAATCCAAATTAAAATACATTTTAATTACAGGTTGTAAGGCAACAGAATGGGAAAAACATCAAGGTGGCTGAAACCTTTCTGCACCGTAAACATCCTGTGTTTCTGTTGGTAACACATGTTATTACTGCATTGTCGGAACTAGAAGCACAAGCATTTCGCTACACTCGCATTAACATCTGCTAACCATGTGTATGTGACAAATAACATTTGATTTGATTTGATTTATTCAATGGAATAGAAGTGAATTACCTGTATCAGTGGAAAGCTCTTCTGAATATCCACAACATTGCTACAACCCCCAACAACCCCCCCCCACCACCACCCCCCTCCTCAACTTCAACTACACAGTAGGGACTGTAGATGGATGACCCCCCTACCACTACCCCCTCCTCAACTCCAACTACACAGTAGGGACAGTAGATGGATGACCCCCTCCACCACCCCCCACCACCACCACTACCCCCCCCTCCTCAACTCCAACTACACAGTAGGGACAGTAGATGGATGACCCCCTCCCCCCCCACCCCTACCCCCCTCCTCAACTCCAACTACACAGTAGGGACTGTAGATGGATGACCCCCCACCACCACTACCCCCTCCTCAACTCCAACTACACAGTAGGGACTGTAGATGGATGACCCCACCACCACCACCCCCCCCTCCACCACTACCCCCCTCCTCAACTCCAACTACACAGTAGGGACTGTAGATGGATGACCCCCTCCACCACCCCCCCACCACCACCACCCCCCCTCCTCAACTCCAACTACACAGTAGGGACTGTAGATGGATGACCCCCTACCACTACCCCCCTCCTCAACTCCAACTACACAGTAGGGACTGTAGATGGATGACCCCCCCACCACCACTACCCCCTCCTCAACTCCAACTACACAGTAGGGACTGTAGATGGATGACCCCCCACCACCACCACCCCCTCCTCAACTCCAACTACACAGTAGGGACTGTAGATGGATGACCCCCCCCTCCACCCCCACCACCACCACTACCCCCACTCCTCAACTCCAACTCAATTACACAGACGGGATGGTAGATTGATGAACAGTCACCACTTCCACCATCTGGCCCCCAGTTTGTTTTCTTTAGCAGATGAAGCTAATTAGCGTATATGCTAACGACATTCAAGTCTTCTGGGTGGGTTGTGTTTCCTCTAGCCAACCGAGTGTGGCAGGCATGGAGGAGGGCGGAGAGGGTTGATGATGGCACCAGGCAGGAAACTAAATAGCATCAGAGTTTAGAGTTTAGCTCCCTCTCCCTTAACACCCCGACTAGCTACCTCTAACTCTCTCTCTCTCTCGCCCTCTCTCTCTCTCTCTCTCTCTCTAACTCTCTCTCTCTCTCTCCCCCTCTCTCTCTCTCTAACTATCTCTCTCTCTCTCTCCCCCTCTGTCTCTCTCTCTAACTCTCTCTCTCTCTCCCCCTCTCTCTCTCTCTCTCTCTCTCTCTCTCTCTCTCTCTCTCTCTCTCTCTCCCCCTCTGTCTCTCTCTCTAACTCTCTCTCTCTCTAACTCTCTCTGTCTCTCTCTCTCTCTCCCCCCTCTGTCTCTCTCTCTAACTCTCTCTCTCTCTAACTCTCTCTGTCTCTCTCTCTCTCTCTCTCCCCCTCTGTCTCTCTCTCTAACTCTCTCTCTCTCTCTCTCTCTCTCTCTCTCTCTCTCTCTCTCTCTCTCTCTCTCTCTCTCTCTCTCTCTCTCTCTCTCTCTCTCTCTCTCTCTCTCTCTCTCCCCCTCTGTCTCTCTCTCTCTAACTCTCTCTCTCTCCCCCTCTCTCTCTCTCTCTCTCTCTCTCTCTCTCTCTCCCCCTCTGTCTCTCTCTCTAACTCTCTCTCTCTAACTCTCTCTGTCTCTCTCTCTCTCTCTCTCTCTCTCTCTCTCTCTCTCTCTCCCCTCTGTCTCTCTCTCTAACTCTCTCTCTCCCTCTCTCTCTCTCTCTCTCTCTCTCCCTCTGTCTCTCTCTCTAACTCTCTCTCCCCCTCTGTCTCTCTCTCTAACTCTCCCTATCTCTCTCTCTAACTCTCTCTCTCTCTCTCTCTGTCTCTAACTCTCTCTGTCTCTCTCTCTCTCTCTCCCCCTTTGTCTCTCTCTCTAACTCTCTCTCTCTCTCCCCCTCTCTCTCTCTCTCTCTCCCCCTCTGTCTCTCTCTCTAACTCTCTCTATCTCTCTATCTAACTCTCCCTCTCTCTCTCTCTAACTCTCTCTCTCTCTCCCCTCCTCTCTCTCTCTCTCTCTCTCTCTCTCTCTCTCTCTCTCTCTCTCTCTCTCTCTCTCTCTCTCCCCTCTGTCTCTCTCTCTAACTCTCTCTCTCTCTCCCCCTCTCTCTCTCTCTCTCTCTCTCTCTCTCTCTCTCTCTCTCTCTAACTCTCTCTCTCTCTCCCCCTCTGTCTCTCTCTCTAACTCTCTCTCTCTAACTCTCTCTCTCTCTCTCTCTCTCCCCCTCTGTCTCTCTCTCTAACTCTCTCTCTCTAACTCTCTCTCTCTAACTCTCTCTCTCTAACTCTCTCTCTCTCTCTCTCTCTCTCTCTCTCTGTCTCTCTCTCTAACTCTCTCTCTCTCTCTCTCTCTCTCCCCCTCTGTCTCTCTCTCTAACTCTCTCTCTCTCTCTCTCTCTCTCTCTCTCTCTCTCTCTCTCTCTCTCTCTCTCTCTCTCTCTCTCTCTCTCTCTCTCTCTCTCCTCTGTCTCTCTCTCTAACTCTCTCTCTCTCTCTCTCTCTCTAACTCTCTCTCTCTAACTCTCTCTCTCTCTCTCTCTCTCTCTCTCTCTCTCTCTCTCTCTCTCTCTCTCTCTCCCCTCTGTCTCTCTCTCTAACTCTCTCTCTCTCTCTCTCTCTCTCTCTCTCTCTCTCTCTCTCTCTCCTCTGTCTCTCTCTCTAACTCTCTCTCTCTCTCTCTCTCTAACTCTCTCTCTCTAACTCTCTCTCTCTCTCTCTCTCTCTCTCTCTCTCTCTCTCTCTCCTCTCTCTCTGTCTCTCTCTCTGTCTCTCTCTCTCTCTCTCTCTGCGTACCTCCGGCTCTGAGCTGTTCTGTTCCCGTTTCTAACACATAGAGATTGAAGGATAGAAGGAGAATGCTGCTGAGCTGCAGGCCTGCTGGTTTGCCCTCTCACTGGTTTATAGAAAACATTTCACTTTGGCTCTCGATTTGTGCTGCACTGTGCCTGTGCACTCCAATGTGCTATTGTCCTACTAGCCAGGCTTCACAGTAATGACGCTTTCAATCTCTCCGCACCGCAGGTGGGTGGTCAGAGTACAGCATACCTGGCTAGCCCCCCCCGCCTCGCCTACTTCAGCCCCTAGCCCCAAGCCAAGTGTGGCCCTCCTTCACAAAGTTTGAAAGGGGTTGCATCCCAAATCGTAACCTAATACCTACGTAGTCCATAGGGCTCTGGTCAAAAGTAGTGCACTAAATAGGGAATAGGGAATTGCAGGACAAACTCTGTCTCCCCTGAATGTGATTAAAACCTATGGTAGTTACCTCATTCTTTCACTAATAATCATATTAATTATCATCAATGTGTTTAGCAGTTTGTTAATGCTGGGGAAAGAGGTTGAATTGAGATTTTAAGTAGGTCTAATATAAAATGTTCTGCTAATCATGTATTTTAAATCTACTGAGTCCATTTGCTTTTTAAGTGAACGTTAAGCGATCACCAACACAGGATTCGGCTTAGCTTTCTTGAAAAAGCGTAGGAGTCAATCGCCACTTTGTACAGATGCTTTAAAACTCACACGTCATTAGATCCTCCTTTAGGGTCAAATAGACCTGTTGAAATAGACCTTGGTGTGGTTGTTGTTGTCGACATAACGCTACACAACGTCTTGGTGTGGTTGTTGTTGTCAACATAACGCTACACAACGCTTGGTGTGGTTGTTGTTGTCAATATAACGCTACACAACGTCTTGGTGTGGTTGTTGTTGTCAACATAACGCTACACAACGTCTTGGTGTGGTTGTTGTTGTCGACATAACGCTACACAACGTCTTGGTGTGGTTGTTGTTGTCAACATAACGCTACACAACGTCTTGGTGTGGTTGTTGTTGTCGACATAACGCTACACAACGTCTTGGTGTGGTTGTTGTTGTCAACATAACGCTACACAACGTCTTGGTGTGGTTGTTAATGTAACGTGTTGTCAACATAACGCTACACAACGTCTTGGTGTGGTTGTTGTTGTCAACATAACGCTACACAACGTCTTGGTGTGGTTGTTGTTGTCAACATAACGCTACACAACGTCTTGGTGTTGTTGTTGTTGTCAACATAACGCTACACAACGTCTTGGTGTGGTTGTTGTTGTCAACATAACGCTACACAACGTCTTGGTGTGGTTGTTGTTGTCAACATAACGCTACACAACGTCTTGGTGTGGTTGTTGTTGTCAACATAACGCTACACAACGTCTTGGTGTGGTTGTTAATGTAACGTGTTGTCAACATAACGCTACACAACGTCTTGGTGTGGTTGTTGTTGTCAACATAACGCTACACAACGTCTTGGTGTGGTTGTTAATGTAACGTGTTGTCAACATAACGCTACACAATGTCTTGGTGTGGTTGTTGTTGTCAACATAACGCTACACAACGTCTTGGTGTGGTTGTTGTTGTCGACATAACGCTACACAACGTCTTGGTGTGGTTGTTAATGTAACGTGTTGTCAACATAACGCTACACAACGTCTTGGTGTGGTTGTTGTTGTAAACATAACGCTACACAACGCTTGGTGTGGTTGTTGTTGTCAACATAACGCTACACAACGTCTTGGTGTGGTTGTTGTTGTCGACATAACGCTACACAACGTCTTGGTGTGGTTGTTAATGTAACGTGTTGTCAACATAACGCTACACAACGTCTTGGTGTGGTTGTTGTTGTAAACATAACGCTACACAACGTCTTGGTGTGGTTGTTGTTGTCAACATAACGCTACACAACGTCTTGGTGTGGTTGTTGTTGTCAACATAACGCTACACAACGTCTTGGTGTGGTTGTTGTTGTCAACATAACGCTACACAACGTCTTGGTGTGGTTGTTGTTGTCAACATAACGCTACACAACGTCTTGGTGTGGTTGTTGTTGTCAACATAACGCTACACAACGTCTTGGTGTGGTTGTTGTTGTCAACATAACGCTACACAACGTCTTGGTGTGGTTGTTGTTGTCAACATAACGCTACACAACGTCTTGGTGTGGTTGTTGTTGTCAACATAACGCTACACAACGTCTTGGTGTGGTTGTTGTTGTCAACATAACGCTACACAACGTCTTGGTGTGGTTGTTGTTGTCAACATAACGCTACACAACGTCTTGGTGTGGTTGTTGTTGTCAACATAACGCTACACAACGTCTTGGTGTGGTTGTTGTTGTCAACATAACGCTTCACAACGCCTTGGTGTGGTTGTTGTTGTCAACATAACGCTACATAACGCCTTGGTGTGGTTGTTGTTGTCGACATAACGCTACACAATGTCTTGGTGTGGTTGTTGTTGTCAACATAACGCTTCACAACGTCTTGGTGTGGTTGTTGTTGTCAACATAACGCTACACAACGTCTTGGTGTGGTTGTTGTTGTCGACATAACGCTACACAACGTCTTGGTGTGGTTGTTGTTGTCAACATAACGCTACACAACGTCTTGGTGTGGTTGTTGTTGTCAACATAACGCTTCACAACGCTCTTGGTGTGGTTGTTGTTGTAAACATAACGCTACACAACGTCTTGGTGTGGTTGTTGTTGTCGACATAACGCTACACAACGTCTTGGTGTGGTTGTTGTTGTCAACATAACGCTTCACAACGTCTTGGTGTGGTTGTTGTTGTCAACATAACGCTACACAACGTCTTGGTGTGGTTGTTGTTGTCGACATAACGCTACACAACGTCTTGGTGTGGTTGTTGTTGTCAACATAACGCTACACAACGTCTTGGTGTGGTTGTTGTTGTCAACATAACGCTACACAACGTCTTGGTGTGGTTGTTGTTGTCAACATAACGCTACACAACGTCTTGGTGTGGTTGTTGTTGTCAACATAACGCTACACAACGTCTTGGTGTGGTTGTTGTTGTCAACATAACGCTTCACAACGTCTTGGTGTGGTTGTTGTTGTCAACATAACGCTACACAACGTCTTGGTGTGGTTGTTGTTGTCAACATAACGCTACACAACGTCTTGGTGTGGTTGTTGTTGTCAACATAACGCTACACAACGTCTTGGTTACCTGGCTACTCTATATATATCAGGTTACCTGGCTACTCAATATATATCAGGTTACCTGGCTACTCAATATATATCAGGTTACCTAGCTACTCAATATATATCAGGTTACCTGGCCACTCAATATATATCAGGTTACCTGGCTACTCAACATATAACAGGTTACCTGGCTACTCAATATATATCAGGTTACCTGGCTACTCAATATATATCAGTTTACCTGGCCACTCAATATATCAGGTTACCTGGCAACACAATATATATCAGGTTACCTGGCTACTCAATATATATCAGGTTACCTGGCCACTCAATATATATCAGTTTACCTGGCTACTCAATATATATCAGGTTACCTGGCTACTCAATATATATCTGGTTACCTGGCTACTCAATATATATCAGGTTACCTGTCTACTCAATATATATCAGGGTAGCTGGCTACTCAATATATATCAGGTTACCTGGCTACTCAATATATATCAGGTTACCTGGCTACTCTATATATATCAGGTTACCTGGCTACTCAATATATATCAGGTTACCTGGTTACACAATATATATCAGGTTACCTGGCTACTCAATATATATATCAGGTTACCTGTCTACTCAATATATATCAGGTTAGCTGGCTACTCAATATATATCAGGTTACCTGGCTGCTCAATATATATCAGGTTACCTGGCTACTCAATATATATCAGGTTACCTGGCTACTCAATATATATCAGGTTACCTGGCTACTCAATATATATCAGGGTACCTGGCTACTCAATATATATCAGCTTATCTGGCTACTCAATATATATCAGGTTACCTGGCTACTCAATATATATCAGGTTACCTGGCTACTCTATATATATCAGGTTACCTTGCTACTCAATATATATCAGGTTACATGGCTACTCAACATATATCAGGTTACCTGGCTACTCAATATATATCAGGTTACCTGGCTACTCAATATATATCAGGTTACGTGGCTACTCAACATATATCAGGTTACCTGGCTACTCAATATATATCAGGTTACCTGGTAACTCAATATATATCAGGTTACCTGGCTACTCAATATATATCAGGTTACCTGGCTACTCAATATCTATCAGGTTACCTGGCTACTCAATATATATCAGGTTACCTGGCAACACAATATCTATCAGGTTACCTGGCTACTCAATATATATCAGCTTATCTGGCTACTCAATATATATCAGGTTACCTGGCTACTCAGGTACATATTCATACGCATGTATCCTTGTACAAACACACACAAACACAAAACCAATGAACACTTAATTTCACTCAAACACGCCAACCCTCTTGTATATTTCTTGAACTTTAACCCCAGTCCTTGGAATCCAACAACGATATTATTGATAAACAACAACAACAATAATAACAACAACCACAATAGTAATCCCTACCAGTCTGGTGGACACCATATAATAACGCTATTCGGGATTTTTGCTGGATAATACATGGAAATACTTTGACTGGCTCAAACTGGTTCCTGTTTATGGTAGACTTCCTGTCTGGTGTTATACAAACTGGTTCCTGTTTATGGTAGACTTCCTGTCTGGCGTTATACAAACTGGTTCCTGTTTATGGTAGACTTCCTGTCTGGCGTTATACAAACTGGTTCCTGTTTATGGTAGACTTCCTGTCTGGCGTTATACAAACTGGTTCCTGTTTATGGTAGACTTCCTGTCTGGTGTTATACAAACTGGTTCCTGTTTATGGTAGACTTCCTGTCTGGCGTTATACAAACTGGTTCCTGTTTATGGTAGACTTCCTGTCTGGCGTTATACAAACTGGTTCCTGTTTATGGTAGACTTCCTGTCTGGCGTTATACAAACTGGTTCCTGTTTATGGTAGACTTTCTGTCTGGTGTTATACAAACTGGTTCCTGTTTATGGTAGACTTCCTGTCTGGCGTTATACAAACTGGTTCCTGTTTATGGTAGACTTCCTGTCTGGCGTTATACAAACTGGTTCCTGTTTATGGTAGACTTCCTGTCTGGCGTTATACAAGCTGGTGCCTGTTTATGGTAGACTTCCTGTCTGGTGTTATACAAACTGGTTCCTGTTTATGGTAGACTTCCTGTCTGGCGTTATACAAGCTGGCTCCTGTTTATGGTAGACTTCCTGTCTGGCGTTATACAAACTGGTTCCTGTTTATGGTAGACTTCCTGTCTGGCGTTATACAAACTGGTTCCTGTTTATGGTAGACTTCCTGTCTGGCGTTATACAAACTGGTTCCTGTTTATGGTAGACTTCCTGTCTGGCGTTATACAAACTGGTTCCTGTTTATGGTAGACTTCCTGTCTGGTGTTATACAAACTGGTTCCTGTTTATGGTAGACTTCCTGTCTGGCGTTATACAAACTGGTTCCTGTTTATGGTAGACTTCCTGTCTGGTGTTATACAAACTGGTTCCTGTTTATGGTAGACTTCCTGTCTGGCGTTATACAAACTGGTTCCTGTTTATGGTAGACTTCCTGTCTGGCGTTATACAAACTGGTTCCTGTTTATGGTAGACTTCCTGTCTGGCGTTATACAAGCTGGAGCCTGTTTATGGTAGACTTCCTGTCTGGTGTTATACAAACTGGTTCCTGTTTATGGTAGACTTCCTGTCTGGCGTTATACAAACTGGTTCCTGTTTATGGTAGACTTCCTGTCTGGTGTTATACAAACTGGTTCCTGTTTATGGTAGACTTCCTGTCTGGCGTTATACAAACTGGTTCCTGTTTATCGTAGGCTTCCTGTCTGGCCTCATACAAACGTTAGTAAAATGCTGAATTAATTTAGGTGATTCTCCTCCATTCATTCCCAAGTAGAGACATCCTGTTCTGAGACAAATAAGGAAGTTGTTAATTGAATCCTCATTATATTCTTCTTACTAGCGTCATTGTGTTGTGACAATGGCTGAGTGTGGACCAGCCAGACGTTTTGGCAATTAGCTTGCTTCTCTGTTTCTACTGTTTATCAGTGGACCAAGGTCTGGACACACACACACACACACACACACACACACACACACACACACACACACACACACACAAACATATACATACAAAAATACACACACAAACAAGTTCTGGACAGAATATAATCACATTTGTTCCACAGTAATTAAAAAATGTGTGGCCTTGCATTTAACGACAAGGGAACTCTGGAAGCTGTTTCTGGCAGTTTGCAAGTCACACATATGCGCATGTACACACACACACACACACACACACACACACACACACACACACACACACACACACACACACACACACACACACACACACACACACACACACACACACACACACACACACACACACACACACACACACACACACACACACACATCACAAAAACATCTCTCCCTCATTACTGTCTGTCTGTCTGTCTGTCTGTCTGTCTGTCTGTCTGTCTGTCTGTCTGTCTCTCTGTCTCTCTGTCTCTCTGTCTCTCTGTCTCTGCCTCACTCTGTCTCTATGTCTCACTCTGTCTCTCTATATCTTAGTCTGTCTCTATGTCTCACTCTGTCTCTCTATCTCTTAGTCTGTCTCTATGTCTGTCCCTCTGTCTCTCTATCTCTTAGTCTGTCTCTATGTCTGTCCCTCTGTCTCTCTATCTCTTAGTCTGTCTCTATGTCTGTCCCTCTGTCTCTCTATCTCTTAGTCTGTCTCTATGTCTGTCCCTCTGTCTCTCTATCTCTTAGTCTGTCTCTATGTCTGTCCCTCTGTCTCTCTATCTCTTAGTCTGTCTCTATGTCTGTCTCTCTGTCTCTCTATATCTTAGTCTGTCTCTATGTCTGTCCCTCTGTCTCTCTATCTCTTAGTCTGTCTCTATGTCTGTCCCTCTGTCTCTCTATCTCTTAGTCTGTCTCTATGTCTGTCTCTCTATATCTTAGTCTGTCTCTATGTCTGTCTCTCTGTCTCTCTATATCTTAGTCTGTCTCTATGTCTGTCTCTCTGTCTCTCTATATCTTAGTCTGTCTCTATGTCTGTCCCTCTGTCTCTCTATCTCTTAGTCTGTCTCTATGTCTGTCTCTCTGTCTCTCTATCTCTTAGTCTGTCTCTATGTCTGTCTCTCTGTCTCTCTATATCTTAGTCTGTCTCTATGTCTGTCCCTCTGTCTCTCTATCTCTTAGTCTGTCTCTATGTCTGTCCCTCTGTCTCTCTATCTCTTAGTCTGTCTCTATGTCTGTCCCTCTGTCTCTCTATCTCTTAGTATGTCTCTATGTCTGTCCCTCTGTCTCTCTATCTCTTAGTCTGTTTCTATGTCTGTCCCTCTGTCTCTCTATCTCTTAGTCTGTCTCTCTGTCTTGCTCTCTGTCTCTTTAGGTTCAGTTGACCTGCTGGGCCAGTCACACATACCCTCACAGTCACTCACAGTGATTGGTCTTATCTATGTGTTGTTGACTCAGTGAGCATGGCAGAATGGCAGAGACACTACCGTGGGATATATAGACCCAAGCATTCTCAGACACACACGTACACACACACACACACACACACACACACACACACACACACACACACACACACACACACACACACACACACACACACACACACACACACACACACACACACACACACACACGGAGTCACACACACACACGGAGTTAAACACACACACACACCCCGTCACACACACACACACGCACACACACACACCGAGTCACACACACACACACACACACACACACACACACACGGAGTCACACACACACACACACCGAGTTAAACACACACACACACACACCCCGTCACACACACACACACACACGCACACACCGAGTCACACACACAAACACACACACACACACACACACACACACGGAGTCACACACACACCGAGTTAAACACACACACACACACACGCACACACACACACACCGAGTCACACACACACACCGAGTCACACACACACACACACCAAGTCACACACACACCGAATTACACACACACACACACACACACACACACACACACACACACACACACACACCGAATCACACACACACACACACACACACACCGAGTCACACACACACACCGAGTCACACACACACACACCGAGTCACACATTGCAGTCAGTGAACCACGTCTCTAACACCCGTATCATCAGGTGAAGACGTTCACACCAGGGTTGAGTCCTACGTGGCTCCCTATTCACTCTGTAGTTCACTACTATTACACAAAGCACTATGGACCCTGGTCAAAACCAGGGCACTATATAGGGAATCGGGTGCCATTTAGGGTCCAGCCTATAAGGGTGGAATAGTTTTCTATCAGGGATATGATTGGAGGCAGTCCTTCCTATAAGGGTGGAGCAGTTTTCTATCAGGGATGTGATTGGAGGCAGTCCTTCCTATAAGGGTGGAGCAGTTTTCTATCAGGGATGTGATTGGAGGCAGTCCTTCCTATAAGGGTGGAGCAGTTTTCTATCAGGGATGTGATTGGAGGCAGTCCTTCCTATAAGGGTGGAACAGTTTTCTATCAGGGATGTGATTGGAGGCAGTCCTTCCTATAAGGGTGGAGCAGTTTTCTATCAGGGATGTGATTGGAGGCAGTCCTTCCTATAAGGGTGGAGCAGTTTTCTATCAGGGATGTGATTGGAGGCAGTCCTTCCTATAAGGGTGGAGCAGTTTTCTATCAGGGATGTGATTGGAGGCAGTCCTTCCTATAAGGGTGGAACAGTTTTCTATCAGGGATGTGATTGGAGGCAGTCCTTCCTATAAGGGTGGAACAGTTTTCTATCAGGGATGTGATTGGAGGCAGTCCTTCCTATAAGGGTGGAGCAGTTTTCTATCAGGGATATGATTGGAGGCAGTCCTTCCTATAAGGGTGGAGCAGTTTTCTATCAGGGATATGATTGGAGGCAGTCCTTCCTATAAGGGTGGAGCAGTTTTCTATCAGGGATGTGATTGGAGGCAGTCCTTCCTGTAAGGGTGGAACAGTTTTCTATCAGGGATGTGATTGGAGGCAGTCCTTCCTGTAAGGGTGGAGCAGTTTTCTATCAGGGATGTGATTGGAGGCAATCCTTCCTGTAAGGGTGGAACAGTTTTCTATCAGGGATGTGATTGGAGGCAGTCCTTCCTGTAAGGGTGGAGCAGTTTTCTATCAGGGATGTGATTGGAGGCAGTCCTTCCTGTAAGGGTGGAGCAGTTTTCTATCAGGGATGTGATTGGAGGCAGTCCTTCCTATAAGGGTGGAACAGTTTTCTATCAGGGATGTGATTGGAGGCAGTCCTTCCTGTAAGGGTGGAGCAGTTTTCTATCAGGGATGTGATTGGAGGCCTTATTTGTAACCTGACGATGATATCTGGTACTATCCCCAAGGTTTGGAACGGGGCCCATGTCCTCCCCTTAACCTGACGATGATATCTAGTACTATCCCCAAGGTTTGGAACGGGGCCCATGTCCTCCCCTTAACCTGACGATGATATCTAGTACTATCCCCAAGGTTTGGAACGGGGCCCATGTCCTCCCCTTAACCTGACGATGATATCTAGTACTATCCCCAAGGTTTGGAACGGGGCCCATGTCCTCCCCTTAACCTGACAATGATATCTGGTACTATCCCCAAGGTTTGGAACGGGGCCCATGTCCTCCCCTTAACCTGACGATGATATCTGGTACTATCCACAAGGTTTGGAACGGGGCCCATGTCCCCCCTTAACCTGACGATGATATCTAGTACTATCCCCAAGGTTTGGAACGGGCCCATGTCCTCCCCTTAACCTGATGATGATATCTAGTACTATCCCCAAGGTTTGGAACGGGGCCCATGTCCTCCCCTTAACCTGACAATGATATCTAGTACTATCCCCAAGGTTTGGAACGGGGCCCATGTCCCCCTTAACCTGACGATGATATCTAGTACTATCCCCAAGGTTTGGAACGGGGCCCATGTCCTCCCCTTAACCTGATGATGATATGTAGTACTCTCCCCAAGGTTTGGAACGGGGCCCATGTCCTCCCCTTAACCTGATGATGATATGTAGTACTCTCCCCAAGGTTTGGAACGGGCCCATGTCCTCCCCTTAACCTGACGATGATATCTGGTACTATCCCCAAGGTTTGGAACGGGGCCCATGTCCTCCCCTTAACCTGATGATGATATGTAGTACTCTCCCCAAGGTTTGGAACGGGGCCCATGTCCTCCCCTTAACCTGATGATGATATGTAGTACTCTCCCCAAGGTTTGGAACGGGGCCCATGTCCTCCCCTTAACCTGATGATGATATGTAGTACTCTCCCCAAGGTTTGGAACGGGCCCATGTCCTCCCCTTAACCTGACGATGATATCTAGTACTATCCCCAAGGTTTGGAACGGGGCCCATGTCCTCCCCTTAACCTGACGATGATATCTGGTACTATCCCCAAGGTTTGGAACGGGGCCCATGTCCTCCCCTTAACCTGACGATGATATCTAGTACTATCCCCAAGGTTTGGAACGGGGCCCATGTCCGCTAATTCATTCTCGTTGTCACGCCCTGACCTGAGTATTCTTTGTTTTCTTTATATATTTTGGTTAGGTCAGGGTGTGACATGGGTGACGTTTGTGTTTTTGAACTGTCTAGGAGTTTTTGTAGGGTTGTAGGGTTGTTTTCCATCTAGGTGTTTATGTATGTCTATGGTTGCCTAGATTGGTTCTCAATTAGAGGCAGCTGTTTATCGTTGTCTCTGATTGGGAACCATATTTAGGCAGCCAATCTTCTTTGGGTATTTCGTGGGTTATTATCTATGTGTAGTTGCCTGTGTCTGTACACGGTGTCGTAGCGTCACGGTCGTTTTTTTTGTTTAAGTGTTCTTCATTCATTCATTCATTCATTCATTCATTCATTCATTCATTCATTCATTCATTCATTCATTCAAAGAATGTATTTTAATCTCGCTGCGCTTCGGTCTCCTCTTTACAGCGATCGCGACACTCATCTAAGAACGGTCGTGTCTAATGAAATGTACTCGGGAACGTACATCAGTCCGGTTGCAGTTAAATGATTGTGGTTAATTAACGATGTAGATTAAAGGCAACGTTGTGTTGCCCCCCCCCCCCTCTTCTTCATTGACCTGTCAAGTGGCTTTCCTCAATAAATAAACACAATTATTTGACAGATATAATTTAATGTGTATCTACCGAAGGTGTTAAATTCAGACTTTTCTGGACAGCGTACCGCAGGGTGCATTCTGGGTCTTGTTCTTGTTACTGTTTACATTAACTATATTGGCTTTTCTGTAAAACATTGTGACCTCCACTTGTATTGGATGATACTGTTGTGTGTGGTATGCCCCCCCCCCCCACACACACACACACACACACACACACACACACACACACACACACACACACACAGTTAACCCGACTCCGTCTGAACTGCAGCCTGACTTCATTGTATAACAGAACAAATGTATTGATGAGTATTGAATGTAGGTAAAACGAAGTATATAATGTTCTCTAAAGCGCATACCGATTATTTTAAATCATGCATTTCCATTCAGAGAGTATTTTACGTTTCCCACATTGTGTTACAGTCTGGATCCTAAATGGATTAAATGTAGATGATTTTGCCACTGACCTCTACAGACTATAAGTCATTAAGTCCACGTGGAATTATTGTGATTTAAAAAATCAAATAAAAGTTTTTTTAAAAATTAATGAAAAATGAGAAGCTGAAAAGTCTCGAGTCAATAAGTATTCAACCCCTTTTCGTTAGGCCAAAATCTAAATAAGTTCAGGGGTAAAAAATAAATGTGCTTAAACAAATCACATGATAAGTTGCACGGACTCTGTCTGTGTGTAGTAAGTGGTTGAATGACTACCTGACTATCTCTGTACATGATGTCTGAATGACTACCTGACTATCTCTGTACATGATGTCTGAATGACTACCTGACTATCTCTGTACATGATGTCTGAATGACTACCTGACTATCTCTGTACATGATGTCTGAATGACTACCTGACTATCTCTGTACATGATGTCTGAATGACTACCTGACTATCTCTGTACATGATGTCTGAATGACTACCTGACTATCTCTGTACATGATGTCTGAATGACTACCTGACTATCTCTGTACGTGATGGTTGATTGACTACCTGACTATCTCTGTACATGATGGTTGAATGACTACCTGACTATCTCTGTACGTGATGGTTGATTGACTACCTCATCTCTGTATTCCCACACATACATACTGTACATCTGTAAGTGTAACGGATGTGAAACGGCTAGCTTAGTTAGCGGTGGTTCGTGCTAAATAGCGTTTCAATCGGTGACGTCACTCGCTCTGAGACCTTGAAGTAGTGGTTCCCCTTTGCTCTGCAAGGGCCGCGGCTTTTGTGGAGCGATGGGTAACGATGCTTCGTGGGTGACTGTTGTTGATGTGTGCAGAGGGTCCCTGATTCACGCCCGGGTATGGGCGAGGGGACGGTCTATAGTTATACTGTTACACATAACTATTGATCAATCCAACAGGAGGGTTTGTTATGCTGTTACATCCCTCAGTCGAGCTGTGAATTTCAAACATATTCATATTCATATTCATATTCATATTCATATTCATATTCATATTCATATTCATATTCATATTAATTGATCATCCCTTTGAGCCCGGTGAAGTTATTAATTACACTTTGGGTGGTGTATCAATACACCCAGTCACTTACAGAGATACAGGCGTCCTTCCTAACTCAGTTCCCACACATACAATTATCTTTAAGCTCCCTCAGTTGAGCAGTGAATTTCAAACATATTCAACCACAAAGACCAGGGAGGTTTTCCAACATTTCACAAAGAAGGCCACCTATTGGTAGATGGGTTAACATAAGTTCACAAAGAAGGGCACCTATTGGTAGATGGGTTAACATAAGTTCACAAAGAAGGGCACCTATTGGTAGATGGGTTAACATAAGTTCACAAAGAAGGGCACCTATTGGTAGATGGGTTAACATAAGTTGACAAAGAAGGGCACCTATTGGTAGATGGGTTAACATAAGTTGACAAAGAAGGGCACCTATTGGTAGATGGGTTAACATAAGTTGACAAAGAAGGGCACCTATTGGTAGATGGGTTAACATAAGTTCACAAAGAAGGGCACCTATTGGTAGATGGGTTAACATAAGTTCACAAAGAAGGGCACCTATTGGTAGATGGGTTAACATAAGTTCACAAAGAAGGGCACCTATTGGTAGATGGGTTAACATAAGTTCACAAAGAAGGACACCTATTGGTAGATGGGTTAACATAAGTTGACAAAGAAGGGCACCTATTGGTAGATGGGTTAACATAAGTTGACAAAGAAGGGCACCTATTGGTAGATGGGTTAACATAAGTTCACAAAGAAGGGCACCTATTGGTAGATGGGTTAACATAAGTTCACAAAGAAGGGCACCTATTGGTAGATGGGTTAACATAAGTTCACAAAGAAGGACACCTATTGGTAGATGGGTTAACATAAGTTCACAAAGAAGGGCACCTATTGGTAGATGGGTTAACATAAGTTCACAAAGAAGGGCACCTATTGGTAGTTGGGTAAAATAAAAGAAGCACATATTGATTATCCCATTAAAACAGTTATATATATTATTATATTATATTATATATACATTTAGCCTCGTTATTGTTGTTCTTATTGTGTTATTTTTTTATGATTACTTGTTATTTTTTTTAGCCTAATTGGTAAATATTCTCTTCTTCTTGACCTGTTGGTTAAAGGGCTTGTAGAGTAAACATTTCACGGTGAAGTCGACACACGTTGTATTCGGGCGCCATGTGGTAAATAAAGTGAGATTTGATTTGAGTTGAATGGCCGTGAAGGGAGAAAACTGAGGATGGAGCAACAGCCTTTCAGTTACTCCACCACATTAACCTAAAGGACAGAGTGGAAAGAAGGAAGCCTGTACAGAATACAACATATTCCAAAACTTGCTTCCTGTTTTGCAACAAGGCACTAAAGTAAATACTGCACAAATCAATTCACTTTTTTGTCCTGAATGCAAAGTGTTATGTTTTGGGGGCAAATCCAATACAAGACACATTACTGAGAACCACTCTCCATATTTTCAAGCATAGTGGTGGCTGCATCATGTTATGTTTACACTTGTAATCGTTAAAAGGACTGGGGCAGATTTTCAGGATAATAAAACAAATGAAATGGCACTAAGCCACAGGGAAACTTCTAGAGGAAAACCTGTTTCAGTCTGCTTTCCACCAGACACTGGGAGATGAATTCACCTTCCAGCAGGACAATAACCTGGTTCAGTCTGCTTTCCACCAGACACTGGGAGATGAATTCACCTTCCAGCAGGACAATAACCTGGTTCAGTCTGCTTTCCACCAGACACTGGGAGATGAATTCACCTTCCAGCAGGACAATAACCTGGTTCAGTCTGCTTTCCACCAGACACTGGGAGATGAATTCACCTTCCAGCAGGACAATAACCTGGTTCAGTCTGCTTTCCACCAGACACTGGGAGATGAATTCACCTTCCAGCAGGACAATAACCTGGTTCAGTCTGCTTTCCACCAGACACTGGGAGATGAATTCACCTTCCAGCAGGACAATAACCTGGTTCAGTCTGCTTTCCACCAGACACTGGGAGATGAATTCACCTTTCAGCAGGACAATAACCTGGTTCAGTCTGCTTTCCACCAGACACTGGGAGATGAATTCACCTTTCAGCAGGACAATAACCTGGTTCAGTCTGCTTTCCCCAGACACTGGGAGATGAATTCACCTTTCAGCAGGACAATAACCTGGTTCAGTCTGCTTTCCACCAGACACTGGGAGATGAATTCACCTTCCAGCAGGACAATAACCTGGTTCAGTCTGCTTTCCACCAGACACTGGGAGATGAATTCACCTTTCAGCAGGACAATAACCTGGTTCAGTCTGCTTTCCACCAGACACTGGGAGATGAATTCACCTTTCAGCAGGACAATAACCTGGTTCAGTCTGCTTTCCACCAGACACTGGGAGATGAATTCACCTTTCAGCAGGACAATAAACCTAAAACACAAGGCCAAATCTACACTGGAGTTGTTTACCGAGAAGACAGTGAATGTTCCTGAGTGGCCGAGTTACAGTTTAGACTTAATAATGTGCTTGAAAATCTATAGCAAGACTTGAAAATGGTTGTCTAGCAATGATCAACAACCAAGAATATTAAATATAATCATCGGGCAAATATTGCGCAATCCAGGTTGTGCATAGCTCTCAGAGACTTACCCAGAAGTCACAGCTGTAATCACTGCCAAAGGTGATTCTAACATGTATTGACTCAAGGCGTGTAAATACCTACATAAATTAAATATTCCTGTATTTCATTGTCAATACATTTTCAGATATTTCTCGATTTCCACGTTGTGTGTAAATGCGTGAGAAAAACAACAACATTTAAATCCATTTTGGATTCAGGCTGTAACACATTAAAATGCGGATCAAGTCAAGGGGTATAAATACTCCCTGAGGCCACGGTATGTACATTAGATGGTGCCTATATTGGTTGTGCTCCTGCTTTCAACAATCTGGTCTGAGAATATTTTTAAAAAATGAGCTTTTTCTATAGAAATAAGTCCTGCCTCTCGCTAAACAGTAGAGCAGATGATTCGGTCGACGTTTCCTACCCGTCCTAGACGATGGCGACGTCATCTATGTGAACGCAGCGGGACACTTCATTAACAGCCGTTAGATGTAGATTATCAAAGCTCTCTTGTGCTTTATAACAGGCGACCGTTTTATTTTTTTTTTCATACTCGTCGCTGCGTTCTCTCTCTACCAGAAAGTTGTTTTGACCCTCTTTGATGTCAGGTAGGTTGTATTCCATGTTTTAAAGCCCTTTAACTGGCACTCCCACCGTTCCTATCATCATCACTAACCTTCAGACGTAGGAGATATGTGGATGTGATGTTCTGGTGCATCTTGGGTAATTCTGAAGGCTGATCGAGGACCTCATTACTGATGGATGTGATGTTCTGGTGCATCTTGGGTAATTCAGTAGGCTGATGGAAGGCCTCATTACTGATGAATGTGATGTTCTGGTGCATCTTGGGTAATTCAGAAGGCTGATCGAGGACCTCATTACTGATGAATGTGATGTTCTGGTGCATCTTGGGTAATTCAGAAGGCTGATCGAGGACCTCATTACTGATGAATGTGATGTTCTGGTGCATCTTGGGTAATTATCTTATCAATGATTAATATCTTTGTTTTTATTTCCATGCTTTTCTCTCTGCTTGCATTTTGGTATTTTTTATTTTTTTTTAATGTATTTCTGACATTTCTGTAATTCGGGGCTCATCTGTAAAAGAGACCTTGCTGTGACCCCCGGATAAAAATAAAGGTTAAAGACAATTAAAAAATCATAGCTTATAATTGTGTTGACTTTCAGTATTTCTCCATTCAAATTACATGGTATTTCCAAAGGCCAAAAAGCTCCTTTTGCCCATTAAACAGGGCAAGTCAGTTAAGAACAAATCCTAATTCACAATGACGGCCAACCCCCAAGTCAAACCCGGACGACCCTGGGCCAATTGTGCGCCGCCTTATGGGACTCCCAATCACAGCCGGTTGTGATACAGCCTGGATTCCGAACCAGGGACTGTAGTGACCCCTCTTGCACTGAGAGATGCAGTGCCTTAGACCACTGCACCACTCAGGAGCCCATCTTGGGCCCTGACAGTTCCTCTCTGGTTGACTTCAGGAGCTTCATCCGTGTCCCTTCTGCCACCCTATCCCCTACATAGCGCTCTACTTTTGAACAGAGCCCTCTGGGGAATAAGTGTGTGGGGGGGGGGGTCATTTGAGACAAAACCCCAGCTGTATTTTTCCCGCCCTGGTCCGGCTGCTGGCTGTCTATTCAGGCTCATTCATACCCTCAGCACACCGCCAGCTTTAAGGAATGGAAGGATGGATGGAAGGGAGGGAGGAGAGGGGAGGAGAGGGAGGGAGGAGAGGGGGAGGAGAGGGGGAGGAGAGGGGGAGTGGGGAGGGGGGGGCTGAATGGGTGGAAGAGGGTTTTCAAATGTAAACATGCATTTCTGTGGTTGGAAGGTTGAAATTTGAATATTTGATCTTTGTCACTTGGTGTGTGTGTGTGTGTGTGTGTGTGTGTGTGTGTGTGTGTGTGTGTGTGTGTGTGTGTGTGTGTGTGTGTGTGTGTGTGTGTGTGTGTGTGTGTGTGTGTGTGTGTGTGTGTGTGTGTGGAGAGAGGTTGTGTTTTGTGTTGTTGCATTTATTCAGATGATGAGTAGATAGAACAGAAATGGCTGTGTTGGACACTGACCTGTCAATCTACAGGGAATAGACTGTGGTGGACTGTCTGTCTGTCTGTCTACAGGGAATAGACTGTGGTGGACTGTCTGTCTGTCTACAGGGAATAGACTGTGGTGGACTGTCTGTCTGTCTATCTACAGGGAATAGACTGTGGTGGACTGTCTGTCTGTCTACAGTGAATAGACTGTGGTGGACTGTCTGTCTGTCTGTCTACAGGGAATAGACTGTGGTGGACTGTCTGTCTGTCTGTCTACAGGGAATAGACTGTGGTGGACTGTCTGTCTGTCTGTCTACAGGGAATAGACTGTGGTGGACTGTCTGTCTGTCTACAGGGAATAGACTGTGGTGGACTGTCTGTCTATCTACAGGGAATAGACTGTGGTGGACTGTCTGTCTGTCTGTCTACAGTGAATAGACTGTGGTGGACTGTCTGTCTGTCTGTCTACAGGGAATAGACTGTGGTGGACTGTCTGTCTGTCTGTCTACAGGGAATAGACTGTGGTGGACTGTCTGTCTGTCTACAGGGAATAGACTGTGGTGGACTGTCTGTCTGTCTGTCTACAGGGAACAGACTGTGGTGGACTGTCTGTCTGTCTACAGGGAATAGACTGTGGTGGACTGTCTGTCTATCTACAGGGAATAGACTGTGGTCGACTGTCTGTCTGTCTACAGGGAATAGACTGTGGTGGACTGTCTGTCTGTCTGTCTGTCTACAGGGAACAGACTGTGGTGGACTGTCTGTCTACAGGGAATAGACTGTGGTGGACTGTCTGTCTGTCTGTCTACAGGGAACAGACTGTGGTGGACTGTCTGTCTACAGGGAATAGACTGTGGTGGACTGTCTGTCTATCTACAGGGAATAGACTGTGGTCGACTGTCTGTCTGTCTACATGGAATAGACTGTGGTGGACTGTCTGTCTGTCTATCTACAGGGAATAGACTGTGGTGGACTGTCTGTCTGTCTACAGGGAATAGACTGTGGTGGACTGTCTGTCTGTCTATCTACAGGGAATAGACTGTGGTGGACTGTCTGTCTGTCTATCTACAGGGAATAGACTGTGGTGGACTGTCTGTCTGTCTGTCTACAGGGAATAGACTGTGGTGGACTGTCTGTCTGTCTATCTACAGGGAATAGACTGTGGTGGACTGTCTGTCTGTCTACAGGGAATAGACTGTGGTGGACTGTCTGTCTGTCTATCTACAGGGAATAGACTGTGGTGGACTGTCTGTCTGTCTATCTACAGGGAATAGACTGTGGTGGACTGTCTGTCTGTCTATCTACAGGGAATAGACTGTGGTGGACTGTCTGTCTGTCTACAGGGAATAGACTGTGGTGGACTGTCTGTCTGTCTATCTACAGGGAATAGACTGTGGTGGACTGTCTGTCTGTCTGTCTACAGGGAATAGACTGTGGTGGACTGTCTGTCTATCTACAGGGAATAGACTGGTGGACTGTCTGTCTGTCTGTGGTGGACTGTCTGTCTGTCTACAGGGAATAGACTGTGGTGGACTGTCTGTCTGTCTACAGGGAATAGACTGTGGTGGACTGTCTGTCTGTCTACAGGGAATAGACTGTGGGGGACTGTCTGTCTGTCTATCTACAGGGAACAGACTGTGGTGGACTGTCTGTCTGTCTACAGGGAATAGACTGTGGGGGACTGTCTGTCTGTCTATCTACAGGGAACAGACTGTGGTGGACTGTCTGTCTGTCTACAGGGAATAGACTGTGGTGGACTGTCTGTCTGTCTACAGGGAATAGACTGTGGTGGACTGTCTGTCTGTCTGTCTACAGGGAATAGACTGTGGTGGACTGTCTGTCTATCTACAGGGAATAGACTGTGGTGGACTGTCTGTCTGTCTACAGGGAACAGACTGTGGTGGACTGTCTGTCTGTCTACAGGGAATAGACTGTGGTGGACTGTCTGTCTATCTACAGGGAATAGACTGTGGTCGACTGTCTGTCTGTCTACAGGGAATAGACTGTGGTGGACTGTCTGTCTGTCTATCTACAGGGAATAGACTGTGGTGGACTGTCTGTCTGTCTATCTACAGGGAATAGACTGTGGTGGACTGTCTGTCTGTCTACAGGGAATAGACTGTGGTGGACTGTCTGTCTGTCTATCTACAGGGAATAGACTGTGGTGGACTGTCTGTCTGTCTGTCTGTCTGTCTGTCTACAGGAATAGACTGTGGTGGACTGTCTGTCTGTCTATCTACAGGGAATAGACTGTGGTGGACTGTCTGTCTGTCTACAGGGAATAGACTGTGGTGGACTGTCTGTCTGTCTACAGGGAATAGACTGTGGTGGACTGTCTGTCTGTCTGTCTACAGTGAATAGACTGTGGTGGACACTGGACCTCCCCTCATCCACACCCACCTCCCCTCAGCTCACCCACCTCCCCTCATCTCACCCACCTCCCCTCATCTCACCCACCTCCCCTCATCTCATCCACCTCCCCTCAGCTCACCCACCTCCCCTCATCTCACCCACCTCCCCTCATCTCACCCACCTCCCTCATCTCATCCACCTCCCCTCATCTCACCCACCTCCCCTCAGCTCACCCATCTCCCCTCAGCTCACCCACCTCCCCTCAGCTCACCCACCTCCCCTCATCTCACCCACCTCCCCTCATCTCACCCATCTCCCCTCAGCTCACCCACCTCCCTCATCCACACCCACCTCCCCTCATCCACACCCCACCTCCCCTCAGCTCACCCATGTCTCCTCAGCTCACCCACCTCCCCTCAGCTCACCCACTTCCCCTCATCTCACCCACCTCCCCTCATCCACACCCACCTCCCCTCAGCTCACCCACCTCCCCTCAGCTCACCCACCTCCCTCAGCTCACCCACCTCCTCTCATCCACACTCACCTCCCCTCATCCACACCCACCTCCCCTCATCTCACCCACCTCCCCTCATCCACACCCACCTCCCCTCATCTCACCCACTTCCCATCAGGTCACCCACCTCCCCTCAGCTCACCCACCTCCCCTCATCTCACCCACCTCCCCTCAGCCCACCCACCTCCCCTCATCTCACCCACCCACCTCCCCTCAGCCCACCCACCTCCCCTCATCTCACCCACCTCCCCTCAGCCCACCCACCTCCCCTCAGCTCACCCACCTGCCCTCATCCACACCCACCTCCCTAATCCACACCCACCTCCCCTCATCCACACCCACCTCCCTCAGCTCACCCACCTCCCCTCATCCACACCCACCTCCCCTCAGCTCACCCACCTCCCCTCATCTCACCCACCTCCCTCATCTCACCCACCTCCCCTCATCTCATCCACCTCCCCTCATCTCACCCACCTCCCCTCATCTCATCCACCTCCCCTCAGCTCACCCACCTCCCCTCATCTCACCCACCTCCCCTCATCTCACCCACCTCCCCTCATCTCATCCACCTCCCCTCAGCTCACCCACCTCCCCTCAGCTCACCCACCTCCCCTCAGCTCACCCACCTCCCTCATCTCACCCACCTCCCTCATCTCACCCACCTCCCCTCAGCTCACCCACCTCCCCTCATCCACACCCACCTCCCTCATCCACACCCACCTCCCCTCAGCTCACCCATGTCTCCTCAGCTCACCCACCTCCCCTCAGCTCACCCACCTCCCCTCATCTCACCCACCTCCCCTCATCCACACCCACCTCCCCTCAGCTCACCCACCTCCCCTCAGCTCACCCACCTCCCCTCAGCTCACCCACCTCCTCTCATCCACACCCACCTCCCCTCATCTCACCCACCTCCCCTCAGCTCACCCACCTCCCCTCATCCACACCCACCTCCCTCATCTCACCCACTTCCCATCAGCTCACCCACCTCCCCTCAGCTCACCCACCTCCCCTCATCTCACCCACCTCCCCTCAGCCCACCCACCCACCTCCCCTCATCTCACCCTCACCCACCTCCCCTCAGCCCACCCACCTCCCCTCATCTCACCCACCTCCCCTCAGCCCACCCACCTCCCCTCAGCTCACCCACCTCCCCTCATCCACACCCACCTCCCCTCATCCACACCCACCTCCCCTCATCCACACCCACCTCCACTCAGCTCACCCACCTCCCCTCATCCACACCCACCTCCCCTCAGCTCACCCACCTCCCCTCATCCACACCCACCTCCCCTCATCCACACCCACCTCCCCTCATCTCACCCCCCTCCCCTCATCCACCCCCCCCTCCCCTCAGCTCACCCACCTCCCCTCAGCTCACCCACCTCCCCTCAGCTCACCCACCTCCTCTCATCCACACTCACCTCCCCTCATCCACACCCACCTCCCCTCATCTCACCCACCTCCCCTCATCTCACCCACATCCCCTCATCTCACCCACCTCCTCTCAGCTCACCCACCTCCCCTCATCCACACCCACCTCCCCTCATCTCACCCACCTCCCCTCAGCTCACCCACCTCCCCTCATCTCACCCACCTCCTCTCATCTCACCCACCTCCCCTCATCTCACCCACCTCCCCTCAGCTCACCCACCTCCCCTCAGCTCACCCACCTCCTCTCATCCACACTCACCTCCCCTCATCCACACCCACCTCCCCTCATCTCACCCACCTCCCCTCATCTCACCCACCTCCCCTCATCTCACCCACATCCCCTCATCTCACCCACCTCCTCTCAGCTCACCCACCTCCCCTCATCCACACCCACCTCCCCTCATCTCACCCACCTCCCCTCAGCCCACCCACCTCCCCTCATCTCACCCACCTCCCCTCAGCTCACCCACCTCCCCTCATCTCACCCACCTCCCCTCATCTCACCCACCTCCCCTCATCTCACCCACATCCCCTCATCTCACCCACCTCCTCTCAGCTCACCCACCTCCCCTCTGCTCACCCACCTCCCCTCAGCTCACCCACAGAGTCTGTCTCCCAAACAGTTCCCTATCTCTGTGCACTACTTTTGACCAGGGACCATAACATGAATGTTCTCTGACCCTCACCTCTCCTCACCTACAGAGAGAGAAGTAGATGATCTCAGCCCCTGTCCTCCGTAGTGGGCCCTCGAAAGAAGTGCACTATGTAGGGAATAGGGTTCTATAGGGCTCTGGTCTAAAGTAGTGCACTATATAGGGAATAGGGTTCTATAGGGCTCTGGTCTAAAGTAGTGCATTATATAGGGAATAGGGTTCTATAGGGCTCTGGTCTAAAGTAGTGCACTATGTAGGGAATAGGGTTCTATAGGGCTCTGGTCTAAAGTAGTGCACTATGTAGGGAATAGTGTGCCATAGTGCCATAATCATAGGATCCATCCTTGGGCAGCGGAAAGAGCAGATCAGTCAGTCCTGCCGTTCTTCAGAACGTTCAGTCAGTCCGTTAGAGTAGAACGTGTCAGGGTCGGGGTTTCATTACGGCCTCACCTTGGAGCGCCTCGGTGGACAGCGAGGATATTTATTCTGTCTCGGTGTCGCCGCTAAGCTCTTAGGAAGATGCATCTCGTGTCAATCAATCACCAAGACTCATTTTTGTAGATTCGTCTTCCGTCTCTCATATAGAACCCTAGTCACACTAAGGGGTCGGGACATCCCTTCCCCTATTGGGGCCCTGGTTAAAAGTAGTGCACTATATAGGGACCCAGGGTGGCATTTAGGATACGGACATCCTGCTCTAATCTAACATCCTGTCGTAGCCGTAGTTGAGGTGCAACAGGAACATATATCAACAGTCCTCCTCCTTGGAAAAGTGAAATGAATCTAGAAAAGTTTAGGTCCTTTTGGGCTGCGAGAGGGACAGAGTGACGTTCTGTGATAAACTGTATCCTGTCTTGACACTCGTCTCCTTGGTAATACGAAGTACATCACACTGCACTGCAGTCCTGGGGATGAGTCTCAAATGGTGCCCTTTTCCCCCTACACGGTTCACTACTTTAGATCAGAGCCCAATGAGATGGACCCGGGTCAACAGTAGTGCACTACATAGAGAATAGGGTGCCATAGGGCTCTGTTCTAAAGTAGTGCACTACATAGGGAATAGGGTGCTGTTTGGGAGGTATCCTGGCAGGTAGCCCGGCAGGTAGGATCACTGGACCAAGAAACCGAAAGAGTTGCTGGATCAAATCCACGATCTGATAAAGGGAGAATCTGTAGTTCTGCATGTAATCTGTAGTTCTGCAGGTAATCTGTAGTTCTGCAGGTAATCTGTGGTTCTGCAGGTAATCTGTAGTTCTGAAGGTAATCTGTAGTTCTGCAGGTAATCTGTAGTTCAGCAGGTAATCTGTAGTTCTGCAGGTAATCTGTAGTTCTGCAGGTAATCTGTGGTTCTGCAGGTAATCTGTAGTTCTGAAGGTAATCTGTAGTTCAGCAGGTAACCTGTAGTTCTGCAGGTAATCTGTAGTTCAGCAGGTAATCTGTAGTTCTGCAGGTAATCTGTAGTTCTGCAGGTAATCTGTAGTTCTGAAGGTAATCTGTAGTTCTGCAGGTAATCTGTAGTTCTGCAGGTAACCTGTAGTTCTGCATGTAATCTGTAGTTCTGCAGGTAACCTGTAGTTCTGCAGGTAATCTGTAGTTCTGAAGGTAATCTGTAGGTCTGCAGGTAATCTGTAGTTCTGCAGGTAATCTGTAGGTCTGCAGGTAATCTGTAGTTCTGCAGGTAATCTGTAGTTCTGCAGGTAATCTGTAGGTCTGCAGGTAATCTGTAGTTCTGCAGGTAATCTGTAGTTCTGCAGGTAATCTGTAGTTCTGTAGGTAATCTGTAGGTCTGCAGGTAATCTGTAGTTCTGAAGGTAATCTGTAGTTCTGCAGGTAATCTGTGGTTCTGCAAGTAATCTGTAGTTCTGCAGGTAATCTGTAGTTCTGCAGGTAATCTGTGGTTCTGCAGGTGATCTGTGGTTCTGCAGGTAATCTGTAGTTCTGAAGGTAATCTGTAGTTCAGCAGGTAACCTGTAGTTCTGCAGGTAATCTGTAGTTCTGAAGGTAATCTGTAGTTCTGCAGGTAATCTGTAGATCTGCAGGTAATCTGTGGTTCTGAAGGTAATCTGTAGTTCTGCAGCTAATCTTCCCCTGGGTGCACATTTTGTTTTTTTCCCCTAGCGCTACACTGCCCGAATGCATAGGGCCAACTGTAAAGTTTGGCGGAGGAGGAATAATGTTCTGGGGCTGTTTTTCATGGTTTGGGCCCCTTAGTTCCAGTGAAGGGAAATCTTAACGCTACAGCATACAATGACATTCTAGATTATTCTGTGCTTCAATTTTGTGGCAACAGTTTTGGGAAGGCCATTTCCTGTTTCAGCATGACAATGGCCCTGTGCACAAAGAGGTCGAAACAGAAATGGTTTCTCAAGATCAGTGTGGAAGAACTTGTCCAGCCTGCACAGAGCCTTGACCTCAACCCCATCGATCACCTATGGGATGAATTCTACAATGGGTGGGTCTAATCCTGAATGCTGATTGGATAAAACCGCATTCCAGCTGATGTCTATTTCACAAGTTACCACCAGCTACATCTATGATGTGGAAATGCCTATTTACTCTGTTCCATCTGACTGGGCGATCCACTGTCTCATCAGCCCAGCCAGGCAATTTATAAACTTAATCTCCACCATAAAAAGCATCTAGACATTACCTCACATGTCTTTTAGACTAACATTTAGTTTCAACAGTGGAGATTTGTATAAACCTCGCTGTCTGTCTCTCTGACATTTGCAGCATTGTTCCAGTATTGAGTTTCGTTCTCCAGCTGTCCCGTAGTAATGAACATGTCGGGGGTTAGGAGACGGGATGAGACAGACAGGCAGGCAAGCAGCTTGTCTCAGTCAGTCACAATCATGAATCAGCATCATTTTTATGGATGTTTACAAAGAAATGTCAATAGAAAACAGCTTAAACAAACTCTCGCTGTCTGTCCCCGCTTAAACAAACACTTGTTTAAAAGTGATAATGCCCTCGAAAACCAGTGTTTGGAGGATATATTGGCATGGTTTGCTAACAGCACCCGTGCCAATATATCCCCCCTAACACCGGCTTCAAGGGCATTATCATAATTGGATCACGACTGCGAGCCAGGCCTAATCGCCCAACGTCAGTGTCCGACCTCACTAATGCTCTTGTGGCTGAAATTCCCCGCAGCAATGTTCCAACATCTAGTGGAAAAATTCCCTGAAGAGTGGAGGCTTTTATAGCAGAGAAGGGGGGACCAACTCCATATTAATGCCCATGATTTTGGAATGAGATGTTGGACGAGCAGGTGTCCACATCCCTTTGGTTATGTAGTGTAGATGAGGTGTCGACATCCTTTTGGTTATGTAGTGTAGATGGGGTGTCCACAGCCTTTTGGTTATGTAATGTAGATGAGGTGCCTTTTGGTTATGTAGTGTAGATGGGGTGTCCACAGCCTTTTGGTTATGTAGTGTAGATGAGGTGTCGACATCCTTTTGGTTATGTAGTGTAGATGAGGTGTCCACAGCCTTTTGGTTATGTAGTGTAGATGAGGTGTCGACATCCTTTTGGTTATGTAGTGTAGATGGGGTGTCCACAGCCTTTTGGTTATGTAGTGTAGATGAGGTGCCTTTTGGTTATGTAGTGTAGATGGGGTGTCCACAGCCTTTTGGTTATGTAGTGTAGATGGGGTGTCCACAGCCTTTTGGTTATGTAGTGTAGATGAGGTGTCCACAGCCTTTTGGTTATGTAGTGTAGATGAGGTGCCTTTTGGTTATGTAGTGTAGATGAGGTGTCTTTTGGTTATGTAGTGTAGATGGGGTGCCTTTTGGTTATGTAGTGTAGATGGGGTGCCTTTTGGTTATGTAGTGTAGATGGGGTGCCTTTTGGTTATGTAGTGTAGATGAGGTGTTCACAGCCTTTTGGTTATGTAGTGTAGATGGGGTGTCCACAGCCTTTTGGTTATGTAGTGTAGATGGGGTGTCCACAGCCTTTTGGTTATGTAGTGTAGATGGGGTGTCTTTTGGTTATGTAGTGTAGATGGGGTGTCCACAGCCTTTTGGTTATGTAGTGTAGATGAGGTGTCCACAGCCTGTTGGTTATGTAGTGTAGATGGGGTGTCCACAGCCTTTTGGTTATGTAGTGTAGATGAGGTGTCCACAGCCTTTTGGTTATGTAGTGTAGATGAGGTCTCTTTTGGTTATGTAGTATAGATGGGGTGCCTTTTGGTTATGTAGTGTAGATGGGGTGCCTTTTGGTTATGTAGTGTAGATGGGGTGTCCACAGCCTTTTGGTTATGTAGTGTAGATGAGGTGTCCACAGCCTTTTGGTTATGTAGTGTAGATGGGGTGTCCACAGCCTTTTGGTTATGTAGTGTAGATGGGGTGTTCACATCCTTTTGGTTATGTAGTGTAGATGAGGTGTCCACAGCCTTTTGGTTATGTAGTGTAGATGCGGTGCCTTTTGGTTATGTAGTGTAGATGGGGTGCCTTTTGGTTATGTAGTGTAGATGGGGTGCCTTTTGGTTATGTAGTGTAGATGGGGTGCCTTTTGGTTATGTAGTGTAGATGGGGTGTCCACAGCCTTTTGGTTATGTAGTGTAGATGGGTGTCCACAGCCTTTTGGTTATGTAGTGTAGATGAGGTGTCCACAGCCTTTTGGTTATGTAGTGTAGATGGGGTGTCCACAGCCTTTTGGTTATGTAGTGTAGATGAGGTGTCCACAGCCTTTTGGTTATGTAGTGTAGATGAGGTGCCTTTTGGTTATGTAGTGTAGATGAGGTGTCTTTTGGTTATGTAGTGTAGATGGGGTGTCCACAGCCTTTTGGTTATGTAGTGTAGATGGGGTGTCCACAGCCTTTTGGTTATGTAGTGTAGATGAGGTCTCTTTTGGTTATGTAGTGTAGATGGGGTGTCCATCTGTAGTGTAGATTACAGTATTTAATAAATTACAGTATTTTATAAATGACAGTATTTTATAAATGACAGTATTTAATACATTACAGTATTTAATAAATTACAGTTTTTAATAAATTACAGTATTTTATCAATTACCAAAAAGGTCGTCTTTAAAAACATAAATTTGCAACATTTGTTTTCATATCGGACAAAAAAAAAAACTCCATCTTAAAGACACCATTCAAATCTGCTACGACTTCCATCTTAAAGACACCATTCAAATCTACCACGACTTCCATCTTATAGACACCATTCAAATCTGCTACGACTTCCATCTTATAGACACCATTCAAATCTGCTACGACTTCCATCTTATAGACACCATTCAAATCTGCTACGACTTCTATCTTATAGACACCATTCAAATCTGCTACGACTTCCATCTTAAAGACACCATTCAAATCTGCTACGACTTCCATCTTATAGGCACCATTCCAATCTGCTACGACTTCCATCTTAAAGACACCATTCAAATCTGCTACGACTTCCATCTTATAGACACCATTCAAATCTGCTACGACTTCTATTTTATAGACACCATTCAAATCTGCTACGACTTCTATCTTATAGACACCATTCAAATCTGCTACGACTTCCATCTTATAGACACCATTCAAATCTGCTACGACTTCCATCTTAAAGACACCATTCAAATCTGCTACGACTTCCATTTTATAGACACCATTCAAATCTGCTCGACTTCCATCTTATAGACACCATTCACATCTGCTACGACTTCCATCTTATAGACACCATTCAAATCTGCTACGACTTCTATTTTATAGACACCATTCAAATCTGCTACGACTTCCATCTTAAAGACACCATTCAAATCTGCTACGACTTCCATCTTATAGGCACCATTCCAATCTGCTACGACTTCCATCTTAAAGACACCATTCAAATTTGCTACGACTTCCATCTTATAGACACCATTCAAATCTGCTACGACTTCTATTTTATAGACACCATTCAAATCTGCTACGACTTCTATCTTATAGACACCATTCAAATCTGCTACGACTTCCATCTTATAGACACCATTCAAATCTGCTACGACTTCCATCTTAAAGACACCATTCAAATCTGCTACGACTTCCATCTTATAGACACCATTCAAATCGGCTACGACTTCCATCTTATAGACACCATTCAAATCTGCTACGACTTCCATCTTATAGACACCATTCCAATCTGCTACGACTTCCATCTTATAGACACCATTCAAATCTACTACGACTTCCATCTTATAGACACCATTCAAATCTGCTACGACTTCCATCTTATAGACACCATTCAAATCTGCTACGACTTCTATCTTATAGACACCATTCAAATCTGCTACGACTTCCATCTTATAGACACCAATCAAATCTACTACTAAATGCAGAACTAAGAACAGATACAGCCCTTGTTTCACTCCAGACCTGACTGCCCTCGACCAGCACAAAAACATCCTGTGGCGGACTG
>NW_026290775.1:0-17500 GCF_023373465.1 Oncorhynchus keta | reverse complement strand
CTCCACTCTAACCACTAGGCTACCTGCCGCCTCTCCACTCTAACCACTAGGCTACCGCCTGCCCCACCTCCCACTCTAACCACTAGGCTACCCTGCCGCCTCTCCACTCTAACCACTAGGCTACCCTACCGCCCCTCTCCACTCTAACCACTAGGCTACCCTACCGCCTCTCCACTCTAACCACTAGGCTACCCTACCGCCTCTCCACTCTAACCACTAGGCTACCCTACCGCCTCTCCACTCTAACCACTAGGCTACCCTGCCGCCTCTCCACTCTAACCACTAGGCTACCCTACCGCCTCTCCACTCTAACCACTAGGCTACCCTACCGCCTCTCCACTCTAACCACTAGGCTACCCTACCGCCTCTCCACTCTAACCACTAGGCTACCCTACCGCCTCTCCACTCTAACCACTAGGCTACCCTACCGCCTCTCCACTCTAACCACTAGGCTACCCTACCGCCTCTCCACTCTAACCACTAGGCTACCCTACCGCCTCTCCACTCTAACCACTAGGCTACCCTACCGCCTCTCCACTCTAACCACTAGGCTACTCTAACCACTAGGCTACCCTGCCGCCTCTACACTCTAACCACTAGGCTACCCTACCGCCTCTCCACTCTAACCACTAGGCTACCCTACCGCCTCTCCACTCTAACCACTAGGCTACCCTACCGCCTCTCCACTCTAACCACTAGGCTACCCTACCGCCTCTCCACTCTAACCACTAGGCTACCCTGCCACCTCTCCACTCTAACCACTAGGCTACCCTGCCGCCTCTCCACTCTAACCACTAGGCTACCCTACCGCCTCTCCACTCTAACCACTAGGCTACCCTACCGCCTCTCCACTCTAACCACTAGGCTACCCTGCCGCCTCTCCACTCTAACCACTAGGCTACCCTGCCGCCTCTCCACTCTAACCACTAGGCTACCCTGCCGCCTCTCCACTCTAACCACTAGGCTACCCTGCCGCCTCTCCACTCTAACCACTAGGCTACCCTGCCACCTCTCCACTCTAACCACTAGGCTACCCTGCCGCCTCTCCACTCTAACCACTAGGCTACCCTACCGCCTCTCCACTCTAACCACTAGGCTACCCTACCGCCTCTCCACTCTAACCACTAGGCTACCCTACCGCCTCTCCACTCTAACCACTAGGCTACCCTGCCACCACTCCACTCTAACCACCAGGCTACCCTACCGCCTCTCCACTCTAACCACCAGGCTACCCTGCCACCACTCCACTCTAACCACTAGGCTACCCTGCCACCACTCCACTCTAACCACTAGGCTACCCTACCGCCTCTCCACTCTAACCACTAGGCTACCCTGCCGTATGAAACAGACAGAACAATATAATGGTGGTAGTATAACAATTCCATTGTAAGTCTATAATAAAATGCTATAATGTATCTCCGGTATTCTCAGTTAATTGGACCATAAATGTGTTTTTTTCAGGATATTATAGAGCAGAGTCATGTTTTTTCAGGATATAGACCAGAGTCATGTTTTTTCAGGATATTATAGAGCAGAGTCGTGTTTTTTCAGGATATTATAGAGGAAAGTCATGTTTTTTCAGGATATTATAGAGGAGAGTCATGTATTTTCAGGATATTATAGAGCAGAGTCATGTTTTTTCAGGATATTATAGAGCAGAGTCATGTTTTTTCAGGATATTATAGAGCAGAGTCATGTTTTTTCAGGATATTATAGAGCAGAGTCATGTTTTTTCAGGATATTATAGAGCAGAGTCATGTTTTTTCAGGATATTATAGAGCAGAGTCATGTTTTTTCAGGATATTATAGAGCAGAGTCATGTTTTTCAGGATATTATAGAGCAGAGTCATGTTTTTTCAGGATATTATAGAGCAGAGTCATGTTTTTTCAGGATATTATAGAGCAGAGTCATGTTTTTTCAGGATATTATAGAGCAGAGTCATGTTTTTTCAGGATATTATAGAGCAGAGTCATGTTTTTTCAGGATATTATAGAGCAGAGTCATGTTTTTTCAGGATATTATAGAGCAGAGTCATGTTTTTTCAGGATATTATAGAGCAGAGTCATGTTTTTTCAGGATATTATAGAGCAGAGTCATGTTTTTTCAGGATATTATAGAGCAGAGTCATGTTTTTTCAGGATATTATAGAGCAGAGTCATGTTTTTTTCAGGATATTATAGAGCAGAGTCATGTTTTTTCAGGATATTATAGAGCAGAGTCATGTTTTTTCAGGATATTATAGAGCAGAGTCATGTTTTTTCAGGATATTATAGAGCAGAGTCATGTTTTTTCAGGATATTATAGAGCAGAGTCATGTTTTTTCAGGATATTATAGAGCAGAGTCATGTTTTTTCAGGATATTATAGAGCAGAGTCGTGTTTTTTCAGGATATTATAGAGCAGAGTCTTGTTTTTTCAGGATATTATAGAGCAGAGTCGTGTTTTTTCAGGATATTATAGAGCAGAGTCGTGTTTTTTCAGGATATTATAGAGCAGAGTCGTGTTTTTTCAGGATATTATAGAGCAGAGTCATGTTTTTTCAGGATATTATAGAGCAGAGTCATGTTTTTTCAGGATATTATAGAGCAGAGTCGTGTTTTTTCAGGATATTATAGAGCAGAGTCGTGTTTTTTCAGGATATTATAGAGCAGAGTCGTGTTTTTTTCAGGATATTATAGAGCAGAGTCATGTTTTTTCAGGATATTATAGAGCAGAGTCATGTTTTTTCAGGATATTATAGAGCAGAGTCATGTTTTTTCAGGATATTATAGAGCAGAGTCATGTTTTTTCAGGATATTATAGAGCAGAGTCATGTTTTTTCAGGATATTATAGAGCAGAGTCATGTTTTTTCAGGATATTATAGAGCAGAGTCATGTTTTTCATGACGGACGGAATGGAAAAATACTACTGTTTTTTTTTTCAGATAGAAAACTGGTGATTTACTTCTAGAAATGTGTTTAAGTCTCTTCGTATGGATTTAGTTTCATATTATATGAGAAAAAAAATACAGTAGATTTTGCCTTTCAGAGACAGTCCCACTAAACTATTTGTGTCACAGTTCTATTGTATCTAATGCATCGCTATTGTTCCCTTTTAACATCTCTGCAATCTTTCACGATCTCTGATCAAAGCAAAACGGATGTCATATTGAGGAAAATTTAAGGGATTTTTTTATTTTTTTATACATATGATCTTGTCAGATTCTTTATCATCTTTCCTTTTCCTCTTATCTTTAATTATGTTTATATATATATATATGTATGCGTTATTAATGTGGCGTTTTCTACACCGTTCAAAGCTGCCTCCCACCTGCCTCTCATCCCGTCCCCTGAAGTCCTCTGAATAACCATCAACACATCCATCAGGTTCCATTACCTTCTGATCCCAGTCTCATCCACCCATTCTCACTGGCAATAAAACCTCTTTTTCATCCCAGAAAATACATAAGCAATAATGAGAGCCAGCATCAATCCTGATTTTTTTTTTTTTTTTTTTTTTGGTGGTGACACTTTATGAGGTGAAGAAGGATCCTTAGTGCCACGCGATAACAGCCTTGGAGCTTTGGGTACCACCGATGACGCCGTTCCAACTGAGACATCCTGAAGGTATATGGCTTCTCTGGCGTTAAGATGGTAATCACTCTCTCTGTCTCCTCCTGACAGTCCTCAGTTATGGAAGCCTGAGTAATCTCATTTCTGTTATTTTAGATATCAAATGTCTCTTTTTTTTTTTTATGTGCCGATGCCTGGGCTAGACTGGGGCTGGGGGCTGGGGCTGGGCTCTGGGGGCTGGGGATGGGGGCTGGGGCTGGGGGTGGGGCTGGGGCTGAGGGCTGAGGGCTAGACTGGGGCTGGGGGCTGAGGGCTGAGGGCTGAGGGCTGAGGGCTGAGGGCTGAGGGCTAGACTGGGGCTGGGGGGCTGAGGGCTGAGGGCTGAGGGCTGGGGGCTGAGGGCTGAGGGCTGAGGGCTGAGGGGGCTGAGGGCTGAGGGCTGAGGGCTGAGGGCTGAGGGCTAGACTGGGGCTGGGGGCTGAGGGCTGAGGGCTGAGGGCTGAGGGCTGGGGGCTGAGGGCTGGGGGCTGGAGGCTGGGGGCTGGGGCTATATATGAATATATGGTACAGAATATATGGTACAGAGTATATGGTACAGAATATATGGTACAGAATATATGGTACAGAATAGATAGTACAGAATATATGATACAGAATATATGGTACAGAATATATGGTACAGAATATATGGTACAGAATATATGGTACAGAGTATATGGTACAGAATATATGGTACAGAATATATGATACAGAATATATGGTACAGAATATATGGTACAGAGTATATGGTACAGAATATATGGTACAGAGTATATGGTACAGAATATATGGTACAGAATATATGATACAGAATATATGGTACAGAATATATGGTACAGAGTATATGGTACAGGACAGGTAATACAGGATAGATAAAACAGAATAGAGAGTACATCATAGATAGTACAGTAGGCCATTACTAATACAACACCCTGACACGAGGTCACGTGATGTGAGGTCCGAGCAGTTTCGGTCTAAACCTGTTTGGGCTAGGGGCAGCATTTTCACGTTTGGATGAAAAGCATGCCCAGAGTAAACTGCCTGCTACTCAGGCCCAGATGCTAATATATGCATATTATTAGTAGTATTGGATAGAAAACACTCTAAAGTTTTTAAAACTGTTTGAATGATGTCTGTAAGTATAACAGAACTCATATGGCAGGTAAAAACCTGAGAAAAATCCAACCAGGAAGTGGGAAATGTGAGGTTTGTAGTTTTTCAACTCATTGCCATTCCTATATACAGTGTCTATGGGGTCATATTACACTTCCTAAGGCTTCCAATAGATGCCAACAGTCTTCAGAACCTTGTTTGATGCTTCTACTGTGAAGGGGGGAATACGGGATGTTTGAGCCAGGTGTCTGGCAGAATGCCATGAGCTCATGAGAGTTGCCTCGTTCCATTGGTTTTCTACAGACAAAGGAATTCTCCAGGTTGGAACATTATTGAAGATTTATGATAAAAACGTGCTAAAGATTGATTCTATACTTCGTTTGACATGTTTCTACGACCTGTAACGAAACTTTTTGACTTTTCGTCCGTACTTTCCACTGGACTTGCACTTAGGATTTGTTTAAACAAAAAGAGGTATTTTGTCAGAGCCGTTTCAGTCTTAATGTTGATGATGTAGTCGATTTGTTTAAACATGTAAAAGGTCAGAGGTTGATTTTGAGGTCAGAGCCGTTTCAGTCTTAATGTTGATGATGTAGTCGTGTAACGTGAGGTCAGAGCCGTTTCAGTCTTAATGTTGATGATGTAGTCGTGTAACGTGAGGTCAGAGCCGTTGGGTCTTAATGTTGATGATGTAGTCGTGTAACGTGAGGTCAGAGCCGTTCGGTCTTAATGTTGATGATGTAGTCGTGTAACGTGAGGTCAGAGCCGTTCGGTCTTAATGTTGATGATGTAGTCGTGTAACGTGAGGTCAGAGCCGTTCGGTCTTAATGTTGATGATGTAGTCGTGTAACGTGAGGTCAGAGCCGTTGGGTCTTAATGTTGATGATGTAGTCGTGTAACGTGAGGTCAGAGCCGTTGGGTCTTAATGTTGATGATGTAGTCGTGAACGTGTCGTGTCTTAATGTTGATGATGTCAGAGGTCAGAGCCGTTGGGTCTTAATGTTGATGATGTAGTCGTGTAGTAACGTGAGGTCAGAGCCGTTAATGTTGATGATGTAGTCGTGTATCGTGAGGTCAGAGCCGTTGGGTCTTAATGTTGATGATGTCGTGAACGTGAGGTCAGAGCCGTTGGGTCTTAATGTTGATGATGTAGTCGTGTAACGTGAGGTCAGAGCCGTTTCAGTCTTAATGTTGATGATGTAGTCGTGTAACGTGAGGTCAGAGCCGTTGGGTCTTAATGTTGATGATGTAGTCGTGTAACGTGAGGTCAGAGCCGTTGGGTCTTAATGTTGATGATGTAGTCGTGTAACGTGAGGTCAGAGCCGTTGGGTCTTAATGTTGATGATGTAGTCGTGTAACGTGAGGTCAGAGCCGTTGGGTCTTAATGTTGATGATGTAGTCGTGTAACGTGAGGTCAGAGCCGTTGGGTCTTAATGTTGATGATGTAGTCGTAACGTGAGGTCAGAGCCGTGGGTCTTAATGTTGATGATGAGTCGTGTCAGAGCCGTTGGGTCTTAATGTTGATGATGTAGTCGTGTAACGTGAGGTCGGAGCCGTTGGGTCTTAATGTTGATGATGTCAGGTCAGAGCCGTTCGGTCTTAATGTTGATGATGTAGTCGTGTAACGTGAGGTCGGAGCCGTTAATGTTGATGATGTAGTCGTGTAACGTGAGGTCAGAGCTCTAATGTTGATGATGAGTCGAACGTGAGGTCAGCCGTTGGGTCTTAATGTTGATGATGTAGTCGTAACGTGAGGTCAGAGCCGTAATGTTGATGATGTCGTCATGTAACGGTCGGAGCCGTTGGGTCTTAATGTTGATGATGTAGTCGTAACGTGAGGTCAGGAGCCGTTGGGTCTTAATGTTGATGATGTAGTCGTGTAACGTGAGGTCAGAGCCGTTCGGTCTTAATGTTGATGATGTAGTCGTGTAACGTGAGGTCAGAGCCGTTGGGTCTTAATGTTGATGATGTAGTCGTGTAACGTGAGGTCAGAGCCGTTGGTCTTAATGTTGATGATGTAGTCGTGTAACGTGAGGTCAGAGCCGTTGGGTCTTAATGTTGATGATGTAGTCGTGTAACGTGAGGTCAGAGCCGTTGGGTCTTAATGTTGATGATGTAGTCGTGTATCGTGAGGTCGGAGCCGTTGGGTCTTAATGTTGATGATGTAGTGTGTGAGGTCGGAGCTGTTGGGTCTTAATGTTGATGATGTAGTCGTGTAACGTGAGGTCAGAGCCGTTGGGTCTTAATGTTGATGATGTAGTCGTGTAACGTGAGGTCAGAGCCGTTGGGTCTTAATGTTGATGATGTCAGAACGTGAGGTCAGAGCCGTTGGGTCTTAATGTTGATGATGTAGTCGTGTAACGTGAGGTCAGAGCCGTTCGGTCTTAATGTTGATGATGTAGTGAGGTCAGAGCCGTTCGGTCTTAATGTTGATGATGAGGTCAGAGCCGTTGGGTCTTAATGTTGATGATGTAGTCGTGTAACGTGAGGTCAGAGCCGTTCGGTCTTAATGTTGATGATGTAGTCGTGTAACGTGAGGTCAGAGCCGTTGGGTCTTAATGTTGATGATGTAGTCGTAACGTGAGGTCAGAGCCGTTCGGTCTTAATGTTGATGATGAAGTCGTGTAACGTGAGGTCAGAGCCGTTCGGTCTTAATGTTGATGATGTAGTCGTGTAACGTGAGCCGTGAATGTTGATGATGTAGTCGTGTAACGTGAGGTCAGAGCCGTTGGGTCTTAATGTTGATGATGTAGTCTTCGGAGCCGTTGGGTCTTAATGTTGATGATGTAGTCGTAACGTGAGGTCAGAGCCGTTGGGTCTTAATGTTGATGATGATGTAGTCGTGTAACGTGAGGTCAGAGCCGTTCGGTCTTAATGTTGATGATGTAGTCGTGTAACGTGAGGTCAGAGCCGTTCGGTCTTAATGTTGATGATGTAGTCGTGTAACGTGAGGTCAGAGCCGTTTCAGTCTTAATGTTGATGATGTCGTAACGTGAGGTCAGAGCCGTTGGGTCTTAATGTTGATGATGTAGTCGTGTAACGTGAGGTCGGAGCCGTTGGGTCTTAATGTTGATGATGTAGTCGTGTAACGTGAGGTCAGAGCCGTTCGGTCTTAATGTTGATGATGTAGTCGTGTAGGTCAGAGCCGTGGGTCTTAATGTTGATGATGTCAGAGGTCAGAGCCGTTGGGTCTTAATGTTGATGATGTAGTCGTGTAACGTGAGGTCAGAGCCGTTCAGTCTTAATGTTGATGATGTAGTCGTGTAACGTGAGGTCAGAGCCGTTGGGTTGATGATGTAGTCGTGGTATCGTGAGGTCAGAGCCGTTCAGTCTTAATGTTGATGATGTAGTCGTGTAACGTGAGGTCGAGCCGTTGGGTCTTAATGTTGATGATGTAGTCGTGTAACGTGAGGTCAGAGCCGTTCGGTCTTAATGTTGATGATGTAGTCGAGGTCAGAGCGTTGGGTCTTAATGTTGATGATGTAGTCGTGTAACGTGAGGTCAGAGCCGTTTCGGTCTTAATGTTGATGATGTAGTCGTGTAACGTGAGGTCAGAGCCGTTCGGTCTTAATGTTGATGATGTTGAACGTGAGGTCAGAGCCGTTGGGTCTTAATGTTGATGATGTAGTCGTAACGTGAGGTCAGAGCCGTTGGGTCTTAATGTTGATGATGTAGTCGTGTAACGTGAGGTCAGAGCCGTTCAGTCTTAATGTTGATGATGTAGTCGTGAACGTGAGGTCAGAGCCGTTGGGTCTTAATGTTGATGATGTAGTCGTGTAACGTGAGGTCAGAGCCGTTGGGTCTTAATGTTGATGATGTAGTCGTGTAACGTGAGGTCAGAGCCGTTCGGTCTTAATGTTGATGATGTAGTCGTGTAACGTGAGGTCAGAGCCGTTCGGTCTTAATGTTGATGATGTAGTCGTGAGGATCATGAGCCGTTCGGTCTTAATGTTGATGATGTAGTCGTGTAACGTGAGGTCAGAGCCGTTCAGTCTTAATGTTGATGATGTAGTCGTGTAACGTGAGGTCAGAGCCGTTGGGTCTTAATGTTGATGATGTAGTCGTAACGTGAGGTCAGAGCCGTTGGGTCTTAATGTTGATGATGTCAACGTGAGGTCAGAGCCGTTGGGTCTTAATGTTGATGATGTAGTCGTGTAACGTGAGGTCAGAGCCGTTGGGTCTGATGTAGTCGTAATGTTGATGATGATGTAGTCGTAACGTGAGGTCAGAGCCGTTGGGTCTTAATGTTGATGATGTAGTCGTGTAACGTGAGGTCAGAGCCGTTGGGTCTTAATGTTGATGATGTAGTCGTGTAACGTGAGGTCAGAGCCGTTTCGGTCTTAATGTTGATGATGTAGTCGTGTAACGTGAGGTCAGAGCCGTTCAGTCTTAATGTTGATGATGTAGTCGTGTAACGTGAGGTCAGAGCCGTTGGGTCTTAATGTTGATGATGTAGTCGTGTAACGTGAGGTCAGAGCCGTTTCAGTCTTAATGTTGATGATGTAGTCGTGTAACGTGAGGTCAGAGCCGTTGGGTCTTAATGTTGATGATGTAGTCGTGTAACGTGAGGTCAGAGCCGTTGGGTCTTAATGTTGATGATGTAGTCGTGTAACGTGAGGTCAGAGCCGTTCGGTCTTAATGTTGATGATGTAGTCGTGAACGGAGGTCAGAGCCGTTGGGTCTTAATGTTGATGATGTAGTCGTGTAACGTGAGGTCAGAGCCGTGATGTAGTCGTAACGTGAGGTCAGAGCCGTTGGTCTTAATGTTGATGATGTAGTCGTGTAACGTGAGGTCAGAGCCGTTGGTCTTAATGTTGATGATGTAGTCGTGTAACGTGAGGTCAGAGCCGTTGGGTCTTAATGTTGATGATGTAGTCGTGTAACGTGAGGTCGGAGCTGTTGGGTCTTAATGTTGATGATGTAGTCGTGTAACGTGAGGTCAGAGCCGTTTCAGTCTTAATGTTGATGATGTAGTCGTGTAACGTGAGGTCAGAGCCGTTGGGTCTTAATGTTGATGATGTAGTCGTGTAACGTGAGGTCAGAGCCGTTGGGTCTTAATGTTGATGATGTAGTCGTGTAACGTGAGGTCGGAGCCGTTGGGTCTTAATGTTGATGATGTAGTCGTGTAACGTGAGGTCGGAGCCGTTGGGTCTTAATGTTGATGATGTAGTCGTGTAACGTGAGGTCGGAGCCGTTGGTCTTAATGTTGATGATGTAGTCGTGTAACGTGAGGTCAGAGCCGTTCGGTCTTAATGTTGATGATGTAGTCGTGTAACGTGAGGTCAGAGCCGTTCGGTCTTAATGTTGATGATGTAGTCGTGTAACGTGAGGTCAGAGCCGTTCGGTCTTAATGTTGATGATGTAGTCGTGTAACGTGAGGTCAGAGCCGTTGGGTCTTAATGTTGATGATGTAGTCGTGTAACGTGAGGTCAGAGCCGTTCGGTCTTAATGTTGATGATGTAGTCGTGTAACGTGAGGTCAGAGCCGTTGGGTCTTAATGTTGATGATGGTAGTCGTGTAACGTGAGGTCAGAGCCGTTGGGTCTTAATGTTGATGATGTAGTCGTGTAACGTGAGGTCAGAGCCGTTGGTCTTAATGTTGATGATGTAGTCGTAACGTGAGGTCGGAGCCGTTGGGTCTTAATGTTGATGATGTAGTCGTAACGTGAGGTCAGAGCCGTTGGGTCTTAATGTTGATGATGTAGTCGTGTATCGTGAGGTCGGAGCCGTTGGGTCTTAATGTTGATGATGTAGTCGTGTAACGTGAGGTCGGAGCCGTTGGGTCTTAATGTTGATGATGTAGTCGTGTATCGTGAGGTCAGGAGCCGTTGGGTCTTAATGTTGATGATGTAGTCGTGTATCGTGAGTTCGGAGCCGTTCGGTTTTAACGACACCTGTTGATGACGTCACTCGCTACACAAAACACAGCAGAAACCTGAATACTGTTCTGTATGAGTCCATCTGCATCTGTACGCAAATAAAACAAATCATTACAACCATCCCAAATATATTTAAATACCTTTTAAAAAGTATATGCTCAAAAGCCACAAAGTTTAATTAGGGATTGTGATTGAAGTTTACTGAGCTTTTCAGTTGAACTAACTTCCTGCGATGATGTGCCTAGGTACAGTGCTTAGTTACAGTTGGTAAGGTTCTAATCACACTCTAAGTACTCTGATATAATAGGAGCCTTTTTCAATCCTCCTCGACACACGTTGAGAAAGGAGGGGAAACTTAGTACAGATCTATTTCTTCTTCTCTCCCGGTAATATTATGCTCTTCATTGCCCATCAGACTCTTTCAGCTCAGACCCAGATTGTCATGATCCTTCAACACTTCTATATAATTATCAAGCTCTCGGCTGATCTCTGCTCTCCTCACCTGCTCAGCCTCTCAGCCTGATCAGCCTTGTCACGTTACCAAGCTGATTTTTACCTAGCTTTGTTTCTTAATCTGTCGCTCTTATTTATATCCTCCCTTTTCTCGCTCTCCCTTCTCCAACTCCGTCTCTCCCCTTCTCCAACTACCTCTCTCTCCCTTCTCCAACTCCCTCTCTCTCCTTCTCCAACTACCTCTCTCTCCCTTCTACAACTCCTCTCTCTCCCCTTCTCCAACTACCTCTCTCTCTCTCCCTTCTCCAACTCCCTCTCTCTCCCTTCTCCAACTCCCTCTCTCTCCCTTCTCCAACTCCCTCTCTCCCTCTCCAACTCCCTCCCCCCCTTCTCCAACTACCTCTCTCTCCCTTCTACAACTACCTCCCTCTCTCTCCCTTCTCCAACTCCCTCTCTCTCCCTTCTCCAACTCCCTCTCTCTCCCTTCTCCACTACCTCTCTCTCCCTTCTCCAACTCCCTCTCTCTCCCTTCTCCAACTCCCTCTCTCTCCCTTCTTCAACTCCCTCTCTCTCTCTCCCTTCTGCAACTCCCTCTCTCTCTCTCCCTTCTCCAACTCCCTCTCTCCCTCTTCTCCCTTCTCTCTCTCCCTTCTCCAACTCCCTCTCTCTCCCTTCTTCAACTCCCTCTCCCTTCTCCAACTCCTCTCTCTCCCTTCTTCAACTCCCTCTCTCTCCCCCATCCTTCTAGTGACGTGTGATTAGCAGTAGCTGCTCTTCTTTAACAGGAGAACAAAATGGCCTCTCATTGTCGTCACGGTACATTTGCACTGTAGGTCCATCCCTCATTAAGTCCTCTATAATTTCAATAATTGGAATGAAAAGGAAAATGGAAATATAATTTTCCAAAATTGACAGGAAGTTCATTGGGCACCTGAAGGGAGAGAAAGAAGAGAGAAAGAGAGAGAGAGAGAGAGAGAGAGAGAGAGAGAGAGAAGAGAGAGAGAGAGAGAGAGAGAGACAGAGAGAGAGAGAGAGAGAGAGAGAGAGAGAGAGAGAGAGAGAGAGAGAGAGACGGAGAGAGAGAGAGAGAGAGGGAGAGAGAGGGAGAGAGAGAGACAGAGAGAGAGAGAGACAGAGAGAGAGAGACAGAGAGAGAGAGAGAGAGAGAGAGAGAGAGAGAGAGAGAGAGAGAGAGAGAGAGAGAGAGAGAGAGAGAGAGAGAGAGAGAGACAGAGAGAGAGAGAGAGAGAGAGAGAGAGAGAGAGAGAGAGAGAGAGAGAGAGAGAGAGAGAGAGAGAGAGAGAGAGAGAGAGAGAATCTCCAGCCCCAGGACTCACACTATTTGACACAGGGGTGAAATACCTGCTATATGCTGATGACTTGGTACTTCTATCACCAACCAAAGAAGGTCTTCAACAAAACTGTCACGAGTCCGACCGAGGTGTTTCCCCTTCCCGGGCGGGTGGCGCTCGGCGGTCGTCATCACCGGCCTATTAGCTGCCACTGATTGTTTTTCCTCTCCCTCCTTGTATGTTTAGTGGTAGCACCTGTTCATGTGTAATTAGTTAATTAGTTTGTCTTTATTAGACAGCCGGCCCGCCTGGTTGTTGTGCGGGATTATTTCAGTGTAACCTTCGGCTCTGTTGTAGAGGTACGTGTTAGTGCCTGGTCGTTACTTTTCCGTTGTACATTCTCATTCCCTGTGTTTGGGGCCGTTACTATGTGAGCACCCTGTGGTGCGTTGGTGCTATTAAAGACGCACAGCTTTGCACTCACTGTCTCCTCGTTTGACTCCACACACCTACGACACCTGAAGCATTACAGAATCCCGCACCTATATCAAATTGAATGGAGTCAGCAGGAGCAGCAGCCAACCCTCTCCCATCGATGGAGGAACGGGTTCTCCACCACACCACCGTTCTCCATCGGATCGGATCGCGATGGATCAAGTGATGGAGAGAATGGACCGATGGGAGAGGAGTGGTCTCCTCTCCACCTTCGGCACCCACGGTTCCGGACTCCCCATCTCCCCGACTCCAGCACCTCCGTCTGACGCTACCGAGGGCTTATGATGGAGCCGGCGGCGGGTTGCCAGGGGTTTCTGCTTCAGCTGGAGCTATACCTGGCCACCGTTAGACCCACTCCTCAGGAGCGGAGAGGGTGAGTGTCCTCATCTCCTGCCTCACGGGTCGTGCTCTGAGTGGGCAGAACGCAGTCTGGAATGGCCCAGACTCAGCGCGGGAGCACTACCCAGAGTTTTCCTGCCGCTTCCGTGCCGTGTTTGATCACCCTCTAGACGGCCGAGCGGTGGGAGAACGACTTTTCATCTCAGGCAGGAGAGGAGGAGCGCCCAGGATTACGCGCTGGAGTTCCGACCTTGGCAGCCGGATCTGGGTGGAAACGACAGGGCCCTTATGGACCACTACAGGTGTAGTCTCCGAGAGGACGTCCGCCGGGAGTTAGCTTGTCGGGACACCACTCTGTCACTGGATCAGCTGATTGACATGTCCATTCGACTGACACCTGCTGGCTGCCCGCGGGCGTTCAGAGAGGGGTCCTGTGCGTTCCACCACCCAGCCCCTCCGCTCCCATTCCGGCGGAGTTGGGAGGGGCTGCGCCGAGGGGTACCAGAGGAGGAGGCCTTCCTGCACCAACTGTGGTCGGAGAGGACACACGTCTGATCGGTGCTGGGGGTCCGTCTGGGAGTAGAGATGGCAGGCGGAACGCTTCTTGAAAGTCACCCCAGGTGAGTCAGCATCAGACTCACCCAGAATCCCTTGTTGGCCATATGTTTGTCTTAATCTCTTTCCTTCACTTTTTTCCCTCTTCCCAGCATAGGGCGCTAGTCGATTCAGGCGCAGCTGGGAACTTTATGGATACGGACTCGCCTTAATTAGGGCCCGCTGGTGCCGATAGATTCTCCTTTCCCCGTGCACTCCCCTAGATAGCCGGCCATTAGGGTCAGGATGGTCGGGGAGACCACGGTCCCACTGACATGGTGACGCAGGGAATCATAGGAGCGTATCAGTTTTTTTATTATTGATTCGCCTGCGTTTCCAGTGGTGCTGGGGACTCCTGGTTGGCCCGGCACAATCCTAAAATTTCGTGGAGACAGGGGGTTCTCCAGGGGTGGTCAGAGGAGTGTTCTGGAAGGTGTTTGGGAGTTTCCATCGGTGCCACGTCGGTGGAGAGTCCAGACCAGGGTTCCACGGTGTGCATTCCCCGAGTATGCCGATTTGGCAATCGCTTTCAGTAAAGTGAAAGCGACTAAATTACCACCTTATCGACCGGGAAGGGATTGCACGATAGATCTCCAGGTAGACGCTACGCTTCCCAAGAGTCACGTGGTACCCGCTGTCCCAGGAGGAGACGTTGGCAATGGAGACATATGTCACGGAGTCGCTGGGACAGGGGTACATTCGGCCCCTCCATTTCACCCGTCTCCTCGAGTTTCTTTTTGTGAGGAAAAGGAGGGAGGTTTGCGTCTGCAGTATCGATTATAGAGGTCTAAACGCCATCACAGTGGGGTATAGTTACCCTCTACCTCTCATCGCTACGGCGGTGGAATCGTTCCACGGAGCGCAGTTCTTCACAAAACTGGATCTCAGGAGCGCGTATAGTCTGGTGCGTATTCGGAAGGGAGACGAGTGGAAAACCGCATTTAGTACTACATCCGGCCACTATGAGCACCTCGTCATGCCGTATGGGTTAAAGAATGCTCCAGCCGTTTCCAATCCTTTGTAGACGAGATTCTCAGGGACCTGTGCGGGCAGGGAGTGGTTGTTTATATCGATGACATTCTGATCTACTCGGCCACTCACACCGCGCATGTGTCTCTGGTGCGCAAAGTGCTTGGTAGACTGCTGGAGCATGACCTGCTACTGGGCAAGGCTGAGAAATGCGTGTTCTCTAAACGAGCCGTCTCTTTTCTGGGATATCGCATTTTCCACCTCGGGGGTGGTGATGGAGGGTGACCGCATTAGGGCCGTGCGTACTGGCCGACTCCAGCCACGGTAAAGGAGGTGCAGCGGTTTTTGGTTTTGCCAACTACTACCGGAGGTTTTATCCGGGGTTTGGCCAGATAGCGGCTCCCATTACCTCACTGCTGGGGGGCCGGGGTGCGATTGCAGTGGTCAGCACAGGCGGACAGAGCATTCAACAAGTTGAAGGCGCTGTTCACTGATGCGCCCAGAGTTGGCGCATCCGGATCCTCTCTAGCATTCATAGCGGAGGTGGACGCGTCCGAGGCTGGGGTGGGTGCCGTGCTGTCACAGCGTCGGGCATGCCACTAAAACCTGCCCCTGCGCTTTCTTCTCAAGGAAGCTCAGCCCAGCGGAGCGTAACTATGATGTGGGGGACCGGGAGTTGCTAGCGGTGGTTAGAGCTCTGAAGGTGTGGAGACACTGGCTTGAGGGGGCTAAGCACCCTCTTTTCCCCATCTGGGACCGACCACCAGAATCTGAGTATATTCGGGCTGTAAGGGAGACTTAACCCACGTCAGGCAAGGTGGGCCATATTCTTTACCCGGTTCCGGTTTACTTTGTCTTATAGACCGGGCTCCCAGAACGTGAAGGCTGACGCACTGTCCCGCCTTTACGACACCGAGGATGGGTCCACCGAACCTACTCCCATCCTTCCCGCCTCTAAGCTGGTAGCCCCAGTGGTATGGGAGGTGGACTCGGACATCGAGCGGGCGTTACGGGCTGAACCCGCGCCTCCTCAGTGTCCAGCGGGGCGAAGGTACGTGCCGCTTGATGTTCGGGACAAGCTGATTCGGTGGGCTCACGTCCTACCTCCTCGGGTCACCCTGGGGTGACGAGGACAGTGGGGAGCCTTCAGGGAGGTATTGGTGGCCTACGTTGGTTAAGGACGTTAAGGGTTATGTCTCCTCTTGCTCAGTGTGCGCTCAGAGTAAGGCTCCTAGGCACCTTCCTAGAGGGAAGCTACAACCCCTCCCTGTTCCACAGCGGCCATGGTCACATCTGTCCATAGATTTCCTGACCGATCTTCCGCCGTCTCAGGGGAACACCGCGGTTCTAGTGATTGTGGATCGGTTTTCTAAGTCCTGCCGTCTCCTCCCGTTGCCCGGTATCCCTACAGCCCTGCAGACTGCGGAGGCATTATTTACCCATGTCTTTCGGCACTACGGGGTGCCGGAGGACATCGTTTCTGATCGGGGCCCCCAATTCCACGCCTCGGGTATGGAGAGCGTTCATGGAACGCTTGGGGGTCTCTGTCAGCCTGAGCTCCGGTTATCACCCCGAGAGTAATGGGCAGGTGGAGAGAATGAACCAGGAGGTGGGTAGGTTTCTGCGGTCGTATTGCCAGGATCGGCCAGGGGAGTGGGCACGATACATTCCCTGGGCTGAAATGGCTCAGAACTCACTACGCCACTCCTCTACTAACGTGTCCCCTTTTCAGTGTGTGTTGGGATACCAGCCGGTCCTGGCACCATGGCATCTGAGCCAGACCGAGGCTCCTGCGGTGGAGGAATGGGTACAGCGCTCCAAGGAGACCTGAGGCCGTCCAGAGTCTCTACGACAAGCGAGTGGACGGCAGAAGAGGAGTGCTGACCGTCACCGCAGAGTGAGGCCTCCTGTGTTTGTACTGGGGACAGGGTCTGGCTCTCGACCCGAAACCTACCTCTCCGCTTGCCCTGCCGGAAGCTGGGTCCAGTGTGTAGGGCCCTTAAAGTCCTGAGGAGAATAAACGAGGTGTGTTATCGACATAACTCCTTCCTATTATCGTATTAAACTTCTGTTTCATGTCTCTCCCTCAGGCCGGTGGTAGCTGGTCCCCCAGACAGTGAGGTACCGGAGGTCCCTCCCCCTCTGACATCGAGGGACCCTGCGCACACGATCCGGGCCATTCTGGACTCAAGACGCCGGTGAGGGGCCTCTCTGCAGTACTCGTGGACTGGGAGGGGCATGGTCCGGAGGAGAGGTGCTGGGTACCAGTGAGGGACATCTGATCCATCCATGTTGAGGGATTTCCATCGCCTCCCATCCGGATCGCTCCCGGCACCTGCCCTCCGGGGCGACCTCGAGGCCGTAGGCCGGGCGCGCTGCGGAGCCGCGCGTCAGGGCATTTCGTCATCCACCGAGGGTGTTTCCTTCCCGGCGGGTGGCGCTGGGCGGTCGCCATCACCGGCCTACGTTAGCTACTGATTGTTTTTCCTCTCCCTCCTTGTATGTTTAGTGGTAGCACCTGTTCATGTGTAATTAGTTAATTAGTTTGTCTTTATTAGACAGCCGGCCCGCCTGGTTGTTGTGCGGATTATTTCAGTGTAACCTTCGGCTCTGTTGTAGAGGTACGTGTTAGTGCCTGGTCGTTACTTTCCGTTGTACATTCTCATTCCTGTGTTTGGGGTCAAGTATTATTGTGAGCACTCCTGTGGTGCGTTGGTGCTATTAAAGACGCACAGCTTTGCACTCACTGTCTCCTGCGTTTGACTCCACACACCTA
>NW_026290774.1:197500-199442 GCF_023373465.1 Oncorhynchus keta | reverse complement strand
ATGCAGGATCAACAGACAGACAGATGGACAGAGAGGAGATGCAGGATCAACAGACAGTGTGAATGGAAGAAAACAAACACACTGACAGACAAGACAATGAAACCTCAGCATCTACAGATGTAGGCTCTTCATTTGATCAGCCTGTTTCAGGACACATTTCCTGCAGTGCAGCATATTTAAAACTTGTATTGTATTTTGAGGTTTAAAAAGGCTTCTGAAGTTTGTAATTTTCACTTAGAAATTTCAGACTTGATTTTTTTCCTTTATGAAAAAAATATATCAACCCCCTGGAACAATGTTGATACATTATAACCTACATAATAATTAATATTTGCAGTTGGATTATTTTCCTGCTGTAGCATACTGGCTCAAATTAAGATCCTTCATCTGTAGCAGTCAGTAAGTCTGGTCGTGCACCAAAACACAATGTCTAAACCCTGTGAGAAGAGGAGAGACACCAAGCCTGTGTGTGTGTGTGTGTGTGTGTGTGTGTGTGTTGTGTGTGTTGTGTGTGATTCCTATTGGCCATCCGCTCCCCAGGCTCCACCTGGAGGTCCTCTGATCTCCCCACTGAACCTCATTAAGCAGCTGATTGGATAAGCTCAGCCACACTGTCCTTGTCTTTCAAGAAACAGCAGGAGGACAACAGGATCCTGAACAACAACTAGACAAGTCAGGAACTAAGCCTACTGTACTTCAGCCAATCAAGTGATTTAGATGCCAAGTAATACCCTGGAGGTCAGGTGTAAAATGTAGTCTAGTGTTTGAGGTGATCATTACACAGTGTGGGTTAAAGTTGGCAGACAACATCTAACTGTTGCTGAGGATGTGTCAGCCTTCGACCAGGTTCATCTGTGGCTGAGCTACCGAACATCACTGTTTGGTGTAAGGCTACTGCATATATTAGACATGTACAGCCTGATAGGAACCAACTCCATCTATATAAACAGTCAGGTTTAATGTACAGCCTGATAGGAACCAACTCCATCTATATAAACAGTCAGGTTTAATGTACAGCCTGATAGGAACCAACTCCATCTATATAAACAGTCAGGTTTAATGTACAGCCTGATAGGAACCAACTCCATCTATATAAACAGTCAGGTTTAATGTACAGCCTGATAGGAACCAACTCCATCTATATACACAGTCAGGTTTAATGTACAGCCTGATAGGAACCAACTCCATCTATATAAACAGTCAGGTTTAATGTACAGCCTGATAGGAACCAACTCCATCTATATAAACAGTCAGGTTTAATGTACAGCCTGATAGGAACCAACTCCATCTATATAAACAGTCAGGTTTAATGTACAGCCTGATAGGAACCAACTCCATCTATATAAACAGTCAGGTTTAATGTACAGCCTGATAGGAACCAACTCCATCTATATACACAGTCAGGTTTAATGTACAGCCCGAGTACAATATTTGAGTTGCTGCCTTGTTTGCATGTTGACAAAAATACGAACAGAAAACATAACAAAACCAAAAGTAACATGAACAATTGGACAGACGGAGAAAACAATGAGATCAGCAGTTTCTCTCCCGACCAGAAAAACACTCTGCCACAGAACCGGATGGATTTTCTGCTGAGCTCAATTGACTGAGAAGTTGTCGGAGGTTTGCAATATTGGCTTTCCTCAGCCCAGCGGAACAATTTCCCAAGCCGAGCGAATAGCCAGTCGCTTTCTCCCTCAACTAGAAGAGATAGTTAATGAAACAACCTCAACACAATAAAACCATCAAAGAAACGTGAAGAAAACAACAGGAAAAAGCCTGAACAAGACCGTTAAAAGAAATAAACAGGATTTGCTCCGGATGAAATTTACGAGGAGCTCTGACAGAGACGACAGAAGCACAGCCTCTCTCTCCGTCAAGTCAAGGTTAGAGAAGTGATCAATATCACTATCTCAATAAAACAGTTCAATAACAGGAGATA
>NW_026290774.1:130000-192500 GCF_023373465.1 Oncorhynchus keta | reverse complement strand
GTGTCCATCCAGCCAGGTGTCCATCCAGACAGGTGAACCAGGTGTCCATCCAGCCAGGTGTCCATCCAACCAGGTGTCCATCCAGCCAGGTGTCCATCCAACCAGGTGTCCATCCAGCCAGGTGTCCATCCAGCCAGGTGTCCATCCAGCCAGGTGTCCATCCAGCCACTATTCTAATATTCACACAGAAAGACATTCCACTGACAGAGGGGTTTCCATCAAACGGACTTGTTGTGAATAAAAACGTTTGTAATGACGTAGTGCTTCTAAAAAACACGTCTTCAGATTAAACACAGCAGTTCAATGTGCTTCCATCTCCTCTTGAACTCTACCGATGGTTTTGCTACAAACGTTTTTAGGGAAAGAGCAAACTTGTCCGATCTGGTCTTGGCACATTCTCACTTGGCAGATAGAGTGATCTGGTCTTGGCACATTCTCACTTGGCAGATAGAGTGATCTGGTCTTGGCACATTCTCACTTGGCAGATAGAGTGATCTGGTCTTGGCACATTCTCACTTGGCAGATAGAGTGATCTGGTCTTGGCACATTCTCACTTGGCAGATAGAGTGATCTGGTCTTGGCACATTCTCACTTGGCAGATAGAGTGATCTGGTCTTGGCACATTCTCACTTGGCAGATAGAGTGATCTGGTCTTGGCACATTCTCACTTGGCAGATAGAGTGATCTGGTCTTGGCACATTCTCACTTGGCAGATAGAGTGATCTGGTCTTGGCACATTCTCACTTGGCAGATAAGAGTGATCTGGTCTTGGCACATTCTCAATTGGCAGATAAAGTGGATAAGCTTCTTGATGAGACAAAATATCATTTTATTTTTCAAATGGCAGCCAAGCACCATGATGTCACCATGATAGCCTACAAATAATATCCTAGATAGGCCTATTTCCTGGAAATGAATATCCTAGATAGGCCTATTTCCTGGAAATGAATATCCCAGATAGGCCTATTTCCTGGAAATGAATATCCCAGATAGGCCTATTTCCTGGAAATGAATATCCCAGATAGGCCTATTTCCTGGAAATGAATATCCCAGATAGGCCTATTTCCTGGAAATGAATATCCCAGATAGGCCTATTTCCTGGAAATGAATATCCCAGATAGGCCTATTTCCTGGAAATGAATATCCCAGATAGGCCTATTTCCTGGAAATGAATATCCCAGATAGGCCTATTTCCTGGAAATGAATATCCCAGATAGGCCTATTTCCTGGAAATTAGCATGAAGCTCATCACCGCACATTCACCAACTTAAGAAGTTCATCATAACTTATTTCACCTGTAGTCAAATAAACACTTCCTGCTTTTCCAGGGTCGTAGCGGGAAAGGACCACACAGCACCACAACATGATGTTGTTCTAGCAATACAGGAGCATCTCCACCAAAATATGAAGCAGAATCTATTTCACTGAAATGATCCGCTCTTGTCGAACGCATTCAGTTTTGTCGACATTTCTGAAATCTTACAGACAATTATCTTTCTCCATCACACCTGTCGTGAGTGTTTTAATGAAGGGCCAATTATCTTTCTCCATCACACCTGTCGTGAGTGTTTTAATGAAGAGCCAATTATCTTTCTCCATCACACCTGTCGTGAGTGTTTTAATGAAGAGCCAATTAGCTTTCTCCATCACACCTGTCGTGAGTGTTTTAATGAAGAGCCAATTAGCTTTCTCCATCACACCTGTCGTGAGTGTTTTAATGAAGAGCCAATTAGCTTTCTCCATCACACCTGTCGTGAGTGTTTTAATGAAGAGCCAATTAGCTTTCTCCATCACACCTGTCGTGAGTGTTTTAATGAAGAGCCAATTAGCTTTCTCCATCACACCTGTCGTGAGTGTTTTAATGAAGAGCCAATTATCTTTCTCCATCACACCTGTCGTGAGTGTTTTAATGAAGAGCCAATTAGCTTTCTCCATCACACCTGTCGTGAGTGTTTTAATGAAGGGCCAATTAGCTTTCTCCATCACACCTGTCGTGAGTGTTTTAATGAAGAGCCAATTATCTTTCTCCATCACACCTGTCGTGAGTGTTTTAATGAAGGGCCAATTAGCTTTCTCCATCACACCTGTCGTGAGTGTTTTAATGAAGAGCCAATTATCTTTCTCCATCACACCTGTCGTGAGTGTTTTAATGAAGAGCCAATTAGCTTTCTCCATCACACCTGTCGTGAGTGTTTTAATGAAGAGCCAATTAGCTTTCTCCATCACACCTGTCGTGAGTGTTTTAATGAAGGGCCAATTAGCTTTCTCCATCACACCTGTCGTGAGTGTTTTAATGAAGAGCCAATTATCTTTCTCCATCACACCTGTCGTGAGTGTTTTAATGAAGAGCCAATTAGCTTTCTCCATCACACCTGTCGTGAGTGTTTTAATGAAGAGCCAATTAGCTTTCTCCATCACACCTGTCGTGAGTGTTTTAATGAAGAGCCAATTAGCTTTCTCCATCACACCTGTCGTGAGTGTTTTAATGAAGAGCCAATTAGCTTTCTCCATCACACCTGTCGTGAGTGTTTTAATGAAGAGCCAATTAGCTTTCTCCATCACACCTGTCGTGAGTGTTTTAATGAAGAGCCAATTAGCTTTCTCCATCACACCTGTCGTGAGTGTTTTAATGAAGAGCCAATTAGCTTTCTCCATCACACCTGTCGTGAGTGTTTTAATGAAGAGCCAATTGGCTTTCTCCATCACACCTGTCGTGAGTGTTTTAATAAAGAGCCAATTAGCTTTCTCCATCACACCTGTCGTGAGTGTTTTAATGAAGAGCCAATTATCTTTCTCCATCACACCTGTCGTGAGTGTTTTAATTAAGAGCCAATTAGCTTTCTCCATCACACCTGTCGTGAGTGTTTTAATGAAGAGCCAATTAGCTTTCTCCATCACACCTGTCGTGTTTTAATGAAGAGCCAATTATCTTTCTCCATCACACCTGTCGTGTTTTAATGAAGAGCCTGGTAATTCATACGCATAAAATGGTCCGTTTCCATCAGCTTATTATTTAATCAACCTTATACACACATTCTGCTCTGCTTCAGGACAAAACACACTGAAACAACCCCCGAGCCATCCCAGGTTACCAGCTCTGTTGTGAGTGAGGACACGAGCTCAGTTCCAGCCTTTTTTCATAAAGTCTATAGCCTAATAAAGACACGTCCTCGGCTGGCGTGACCCTTGTCACTTCATCAATACCTACAACAACCCCCCAATCTCCAACACCCTTCCCATTTAAACCCCATGACAGCTATCAGATAAATATTTATATCTCATAACCTGTATTAGATAGAGACATCTGTTTGGGTGGATGGGGTAGGGGCTGGTCCTGGCTAGCAGGCTTGTCAATAGCCTGATTGTGTGGGCAGATGCTTGTTTGTGCTGCTGAGACCAGCATGATATCAAGTCAATGACCTGCTGTCAAGGTTCATTTTGGCCAGGGGGAAAGGGGCTACACTGGGGGTTAAAAATGACCCAGCACCACCACCACCTACTCCAATTCAGCCCCATTGATTGGGTTACATGGGAGGGGGGTGAGACACTTGTCAGGTGTCAGAGAGACAGAGAGACAGAGAGACAGAGAGACAGAGAGACAGAGAGACAGAGAGACAGAGAGAGAGAGAGAGAGAGAGAGAGAGAGAGAGAGAGAGCAGGAGGGGGGATACTTGTCAGGTGTCAGAGACAGAGAGAGCAGGAGGGGGGATACTTGTCAGGTGACAGAGACAGAGAGAGAGAGCGCAGGAGGGGGGATACTTGTCAGAGAGAGAGAGAGCAGGAGGGGGGATACTTGTCAGGTGACAGAGACAGAGAGAGAGAGAGCAGGAAGGGGGAGATACTTGTCAGGTATCAGAGACAGAGAGAGAGAGAGCAGGAGGGGGATACTTGTCAGGTGACAGAGAGAGAGAGAGAGAGAGAGAGGGGGGGGATACTTGTCAGGTATCAGAGACAGAGAGAGATAGAGCAGGGGGGGGATACTTGTCAGGTATCAGAGACAGAGAGAGAGAGAGCAGGAGGGGGGAGATACTTGTCAGGTATCAGAGACAGAGAGAGAGAGGGAGAGAGCAGGAGGGGGGATACTTGTCAGGTATCAGAGAGAGAGAGATAGAGCAGGGGGGGGATACTTGTCAGGTATCAGAGACAGGGAGAGAGAGAGCAGGAGGGGGGAGATACTTGTCAGGTATCAGAGAGAGAGAGAGAGAGGAGGGGGATACTTGTCAGGTATCAGAGACAGAGAGAGAGAGAGGAGGAGGGGGGATACTTGTCAGGTATCAGAGACAGAGACAGAGAGAGCAGGAGGGGGGATACTTGTCAGGTGTCAGAGACAGAGAGAGAGAGAGCAGGAGGGGGGAGATACTTGTCAGGTGTCAGAGACAGAGAGAGCAGGAGGGGGGAGATACTTGTCAGGTGACAGAGACAGAAAGAGAGAGAGCAGGAGGGGGGAGATACTTGTCAGGTATCAGAGACAGAGAGAGAGAGAGGAGGAGGGGGAGATACTTGTCAGGTATCAGAGACAGAGAGAGAGAAGGAGGAGGGGGGGGATACTTGTCAGGTATCAGAGACAGAGACAGAGAGAGGAGGAGGGGGGAGATACTTGTCAGGTATCAGAGACAGAGAGAGAGAGAGAGAGAGAGGTATCAGAGACAGAGAGAGAGAGAGAGAGAGAGAGAGAGAGAGAGAGAGAGAGAGAGAGAGAGAGAGAGACAGAGAGACAGAGAGAGAGAGAGGAGACAGAGAGAGAGACAGAGATAGCAGGAGGGGGAGATACTTGTCAGGTATCAGAGACAGAGAGAGAGAGAGAGAGAGAGAGAGAGAGAGAGAGAGAGAGAGAGAGAGAGAGAGAGAGACAGAGAGAGAGGGAGACAGAGAGAGAGACAGAGAGAGAGACAGAGATAGCAGGAGGGGGAGATACTTGACAGGTATCAGAGACAGAGACAGAGAGAGGAGGAGGGGGAGATACTTGTCAGGTATCAGAGACAGAGAGAGAGAAAGGGAGAGAGCGGGGGGGGGGGATACTTGTCAGGTATCAGAGACAGAGACAGAGAGAGAGCAGGAGGGGGGAGATACTTGTCAGGTATCAGAGACAGAGAGAGAGAGAGAGAGAGAGAGAGAGAGAGAGAGAGAGAGAGAGAGAGAGAGAGAGAGAGAGAGAGAGAGAGAGAGAGAGAGGGAGACAGAGAGAGAGACAGAGATAGCAGGAGGGGGGAGATACTTGTCAGGTATCAGAGACAGAGAGAGAGAGAGAGAGAGAGGGAGAGAGAGACAGAGAGAGGGGGTATGGCTCCATTAGACCAATGTGTTACAGGCGACATCGGGGAAGTGGCTGGGCTTAATTGTCTGCTTGACACACTTTGCCTGGCCTTACGTGTGTGAGTGTGTCCTAGGCAACAGCGCTCAGCTAAGACAATGAATATCTATCCAGTAGGTCAGGATAAAGATGTCGACCGGGGCAGGCGGTGAAACAGGAAGTGAGCAGCAGCTTTCAGAGGAAATCAATGACCGGCCACTCAGTAACAGGGACATGATGTGTCTTCTATAACAGGACAACACTCACTAACAGGGACATGATGTGTCTTCTATAACACTCACTAACAGGGACATGATGTGTCTTCTATAACACTCACTAACAGGGACATGATGTGTCTTCTATAACAGGACAACACTCACTAACAGGGACATGATGTGTCTTCTATAACACTCACTAACAGGGACATGATGTGTCTTCTATAACAGGACAACACTCACTAACAGGGACATGATGTGTCTTCTATAACACTCACTAACAGGGACATGATGTGTCTTCTATAACAGGGACTAACAGGGTGCAGGCCAAGGCCCTGAGGACAGGGACTAACAGGGTGCAGGCCAAGGCCCTGAGGACAGGGACTAACAGGGTGCAGGCCAAGGCCCTGAGGACAGGGACTAACAGGGTGCAGGCCAAGGCCCTGAGGACAGGGACTAACAGGGTGCAGGCCAAGGCCCTGAGGACAGGGACTAACAGGGTGCAGGCCAAGGCCCTGAGGACAGGGACTAACAGGGTGCTGGCCAAGGCCCTGAGGACAGGGACTAACAGGGTGCAGACCAAGGCCCTGAGGACAGGGACTAACAGGGTGCAGACTAAGGCCCTGAGGACAGGGACTAACAGGGTGCAGGCCAAGGCCCTGAGGACAGGGACTAACAGGGTGCAGGCCAAGGCCCTGAGGACAGGGACTAACAGGGTGCAGGCCAAGGCCCTGAGGACAGGGACTAACAGGGTGCAGGCCAAGGCCCTGAGGACAGGGACTAACAGGGTGCAGGCCAAGGCCCTGAGGACAGGCCATTGGGGACACGTGTGTGTTAGTTCAGAAGGGGGAGAAATACAATACCTGTCCATTAGTCAAAATCTTCTTTAGCTCTGCGGAGGACTTCTTTAGACTGGGACTGAAAAATGACAACATCTGGGTTCAGTCAAAAGACACAGACTACAGAGCAAAGGTGTGATGTCGACACTATAGTCTACAGTACCAGTCAAAAGTCTGGACACACCTGCTCATTCTCAGCTTTTTCTTTATTTTTTCTACATTGTAGAATAACAGTGAAGACGTCCAAACTATTAAATATCACATATGGAATCATGCAGTTACCCCCCAAAAAAGTGTTTGTCAAAGTAACCACCCTTTGCCTTGACGACAGCTTTGCACACTCTTGGCATTCTCTCAACCAGCTTCATCTGGAATGCTTTTCCAACAATCTCTAATGAATTCCCACATATGCTGAGCACTTGTTGGCTGCTTTTCCTTCACTCTGCAGTCCAACTCATCCCAAACCATCTCAATTGGGTTGAGGTTAGGTGATTGTGGAGGTCAGGTCATCTGATGCAGCACTCCACAGCCTGGAGGTGTGTTGGGTCATTTCCCTGTTGAAAAACAAATGATAGTCCCACTAAGCGCAAACCAGATGGGATGGGATGGCTTATCGCTGCAGAATGCTGTGGTAGCCATGCTGGTTAAGTGTGCCTTGAATTCTATAGTGCCACCAGCAAAAGAACACCCACACCATTACACCTCCTCCTCCATGCTTCACGGTGGGAACCACACATGCGGAGATCATACGTTAACCTACTCTCCATCTCACAAAGACACAGCTGTTGAAAACAAAAATCTCAAATTTGGACTCATCAGACCAACGGACATATGTCCACCGGTCAAATGTCAATTTCTCGTGTTTCTTTGGCCCAAGCAAGTCTCTTCTTATTGGCGTCCTTTAGTAGTGGTTTCTTTGCAGTAATTCAACCATGAAGGACTGATTCACACAGTCTCCTCCGAACAGTTGATGTTGAGATGTGTCTGTTACTTAAACTCCGTGAAGCATTTATTTGGGCTGCAATCTGAGACTGGTAACTCTAATGAATGTATCCTCTGTAGCAGAGGTAACTCTGGGTCTTCCTTTCCTGTGGCAGTCCTCATGAGAGCCAGTTTCATCATAGCGCTTGATAGTTTTCGTGACTGCAATTGAAGAAACTTTCAAAGTTCTTGAAATGTTCCAGATTGACTGACATTCATGTCTTAAAGTAATGACGGACTCTCGTTTCTCTTTGCCTATTTGAGCTGTTCTTGCTAATATGGACTTGACTACCTTCTGTACACCACCCCTATTGAAATGCATTCCAGGTGACTACCTCATGAAGCTGGTTGAGAGAATGCCAAAAATGTGCAAAAATTACAGCTTCAAAATTGGCATTCTCTCAACCAGCTTCATGAGGTAGTCACCTGGAATGCATTTCAATTAACAGGTGTGCCTTGTTAAGTTAATTTGTGGAATTTCTTTCCTCCTCCTCAATGCATTTGAGCCAATCAGTTGTGTTGTGACAAGGTAGGGGTGGTGTACAGAAGGTAGCCCTATTTGGTAAAAGACCAAGTCCATAGTATGGCAAGAACAGCTCAAATAAGCAAAGAGAAAGGCAAAGGGAGGCTACTTTGAAGACATATGATTCCATATGTGTTATTTCATAGTGTTTATGTCTTCACTATTATTCTACAATGTAGAAAATAGTAAAAAAATAAAAAAAAACCTTTGAATGAATAGTTTTGTCCAAACTTGACTGGTACTGTACATAGATACCGAGATATTCAAAAACACTGTCTATCTGAGAAGCACAATCATCTATCCATCCACCAACGCACTCCTTCACCCATCCACCAACGCACTCCTTCACCCATCTATCCATCCACCAACGCACTCCTTCACCCATCTATCCATCCACCAACGCACTCCTTCACCCATCTATCCATCCACCAACACACTCCTTCACCCATCTATCCATCCACCAACGCACTCCTTCACCCATCTATCCATCCACCAACGCACTCCTTCACCCATCTATCCATCCACCAACGCACTCCTTCACCCATCTATCCATCCACCAACGCACTCCTTCACCCATCTATCCATCCACCAACGCACTCCTTCACCCATCTATCCATCCACCAACGCACTCCTTCACCCATCTATCCATCCACCAACGCACTCCTTCACCCATCTATCCATCCACCAACGCACTCCTTCACCCATCTATCCATCCACCAACGCACTCCTTCACCCATCTATCCATCCACCAACGCACACTCCTTCACCCATCCACCAACGCACTCCTTCACCCATCTATCCATCCACCAACACACTCATTCACCCATCTATCCATCCACCAACACACTCATTCACCCATCTATCCATCCACCAACGCACTCCTTCACCCATCTATCCATCCACCAACGCACTCCTTCACCCATCTATCCATCCACCAACGCACTCCTTCACCCATCTATCCATCCACCAACGCACTCCTTCACCCATCTATCCATCCACCAACGCACTCATTCACCCATCTATCCATCCACCAACGCACTCATTCACCCATCTATCCATCCACCAACACACTCATTCACCCATCTATCCATCCACCAACGCACTCATTCACCCATCTATCCATCCACCAACACACTCATTCACCCATCTATCCATCCACCAACGCACTCATTCACCCATCTATCCATCCACCAACGCACTCATTCACCCATCTATCCATCCACCAACGCACTCATTCACCCATCTATCCATCCACCAACGCACTCATTCACCCATCTATCCATCCACCAACGCACTCATTCACCCATCTATCCATCCACCAACACACTCATTCACCCATCTATCCATCCACCAACGCACTCCTTCACCCATCTATCCATCCACCAACGCACTCCTTCACCCATCTATCCATCCACCAACGCACTCCTTCACCCATCTATCCATCCACCAACGCACTCCTTCACCCATCTATCCATCCACCAACGCACTCATTCACCCATCTATCCATCCACCAACGCACTCATTCACCCATCTATCCATCCACCAACGCACTCATTCACCCATCTATCCATCCACCAACGCACTCCTTCACCCATCTATCCATCCACCAACGCACTCCTTCACCCATCTATCCATCCACCAACGCACTCCTTCACCCATCTATCCATCCACCAACGCACTCCTTCACCCATCTATCCATCCACCAACACACTCATTCACCCATCTATCCATCCACCAACGCACTCATTCACCCATCTATCCATCCACCAACGCACTCATTCACCCATCTATCCATCCACCAACGCACTCCTTCACCCATCTATCCATCCACCAACGCACTCATTCACCCATCTATCCATCCACCAACGCACTCATTCACCCATCTATCCATCCACCAACGCACTCATTCACCCATCTATCCATCCACCAACGCACTCATTCACCCATCTATCCATCCACCAACGCACTCATTCACCCATCTATCCATCCACCAACGCACTCATTCACCCATCTATCCATCCACCAACACACTCATTCACCCATCTATCCATCCACCAACGCACTCCTTCACCCATCTATCCATCCACCAACGCACTCCTTCACCCATCTATCCATCCACCAACGCACTCCTTCACCCATCTATCCATCCACCAACGCACTCATTCACCCATCTATCCATCCACCAACGCACTCCTTCACCCATCTATCCATCCACCAACGCACTCCTTCACCCATCTATCCATCCACCAACGCACTCATTCACCCATCTATCCATCCACCGGCATTTCCATACATTCCCCCATCCATGCCTCCTCCATCCACCCCCAGGCAGTTGGGCCTTAACCCTCCAGACTCCTCACCTATTGTTGGGCATAGAGCCGATGGCGGCGGGGGAGCAGTCATTGGGCCTTGTGTTCACCTGCAGCCAAAAAGAGACAGAGACAATAAGTTGGCAAGGCCAACAGCCAGCCAGGCAGGCAGCAAGCACACAGGCCTTCTAATGAACCCATTGACTGACTCAACACAACACAATCTCTCTCTCTTGCTCTCTTTTTTCTCTTAGTTCAAACTGAGGGTTAATTGACTTTTGTTAGAGAGAAAGAGAGAGAGGGGAGGAGTAGCTTGAGAGAGAGGGAGAGAGCAGGAGAGAGAGAGTATAAGAGAGAAAGATAGAGAACGAGGAAGACAGAAAAATAGAGAATGAGGGAGACAGAGAGAGACAGAGGGAACGAGGGAGACAGAGAGAGAGGAGAGAGGAGAGAGGAGAGAGAACAATGGAGACAGGAGAGAGAGAGGAGAGAGAACGAGGGAGACAGGGAGAGAGAGAACGAGGGAGACAGGGAGAGACAGAGGAGAGAGAACAAGGGAGGCAGGAGAGAGAACGAGGGAGACAGGAGAGAGAACGAGGGAGACAGGGAGAGGAGAGAGAACGAGGGAGACAGGGAGAGATCGAGGAGAGAGAACGAGGGAGACAGGGAGAGAGAGAGGAGAGAAAACGAGGGAGACAGGGAGAGAGAGAGAGATAGAGGAGAGAGAACGAGGGAGACAGGGACAGATAGAGGAGAGAGAACGAGGGAGACAGGGAGAGAGAGAGAGATAGAGGAGAGAGAACGAGGGAGACAGGGAGAGATAGAGGAGAGAGAACGAGGGAGACAGGGAGAGGAGAGAGAACGAGGGAGACAGGGAGAGAGAGAGAGACTATGGGAGTATGGGAGGAGCATCGATGAACAAACGGATTGAAAGACTCACATTAGGAGGAAAAGTACCATCTCTCTAGGAAATGTACTTCTGTCCAGCTCTGCATGGGTATGGTGGGGTTTTACACCGAAGACCCAGCACACCCGGATTCAACCCAGGTTCAACAGAAACCAGAGGGAAACGGGGTGGTCGTTCTAAAAATAACTTGTTTAATTGGGGTCCACAGGTCACCGTGTTTGGTCCACTAAGGCAGGGATTCTCCTTTTAATTAGTGCCTAGAGAAGACCTCATTTAAATGTACAGTATCTTGTTCCTCATTTTCTAGAGCCAATTAATTTGAGATGAAACATTATCGAAGGGTTTCAACATCATCTATGGAGACACAAAGATTCCACCTTTAAAGAGATTCCCCATCAAAACATTGTCAACAGGAAGCCTTGACGTAAATGTTAGGTAAAATACAGGTACAGTGATTTCAGCATTTCAAGGGAAGCCACGGCCCTACGATTAAAACACAACGCAATGTAGTCTTAATAGAATGGAACATGGATTTAACAATGACCTAGAGACACGGTTGTCAGCTTGCTTAACCCATTTAAGACATTGTAATTAGCGGAAGGGTTTCAATAGTTAACATATGAGCAGAACATGAAGATGGAGAGTCCGGGATGTTTCTGAATGGGGGTTTCTGGGTAATGACCATTTCATGGTCGGGTGAAAAAGCATTTCCTCCGTGGTGCTGCTTGACTTACTTGGTCTAACCCTGCTCATCTTCAACATCCAATCAGATGTGTGAAAATTGAGGGGACCATGATGCATTGGGGGGCAGCTTAGAATATAATACCCTGCTCTTAGCCGCCCATCACAGAGTAACCAAATGAGTACTGGGAGCTGAATAAGGAGAGAGAGCGAGAGAGAGAATGAGAGAGAAAGAGAGAGATGAGAATGAGAGAAGAGAGAGATGAGAATGAGAGAAGAGAGAGATGAGAATGAGAGATGAGAGAAGAGAGAGATGAGAATGAGAAAGAGAGAGATGAGAATGAGAGAAGAGAGAGATGAGAAAGAGAGAGAAAGAGAGAGAGAGATGAGAGAGATGAGAATGAGAGAAGAGAGAGATGAGAATGAGAGAAGAGAGAGATGAGAATGAGAAAGAGAGAGATGAGAATGAGAGAAGAGAGAGATGAGAATGAGAGAAGAGAGAGAGAAAGAGAGAGAGAGACAGAAAGAGAGAGAGAGACAGAACGAGAGAGAGAGACAGAAAGAGAGAGAGAGACAGAAAGAGAGAGAGACAGAAAGAGAGAGAGAGAGAGAAAGAGAGAGAGAGACAGAAAGAGAGAGAGAGACAGAAAGACAGAAAGAGAGAGAGAGACAGAAAGAGAATGAGAGAATGAGAGAAGAGAGAGAGAGAGAATGAGAGAAGAGAGAGAGAGTGAATGAGAGAAGAGAGAGAGTGAATGAGAGAGAGAGAATGAGAATGTGTGTGTGTGTGTGTGTGTGTGTGTGTGTGTGTGTGTGTGTGTGTGTGTGTGTGTGTGTGTGTGTGTGTGTATGTGTGTGTGTGTGTGTGTGTGTGTGTGTGTGTGTGTGTGTATGTGTGTGTGTGTGTGTGTGTGTATGTATATGTGTGTGTGTATGTGTGTGTATGTATGTGTGTGTATGTATATGTATATGTGTGTGTGTGTGTGTATGTATATGTATATGTGTGTATGTATATGTGTGTGTGTATGTGTGTGTATGTGTGTGTATATGTATATGTGTGTGTGTGTGTGTGTGTGTGTGTGTGTGTGTGTGTGTGTGTGTGTGTGTGTGTGTGTGTGTGTGTGTGTGTGAAAGAGAACCTTGACTTCAATTGACATTTCAATAAGTGGAACACAGCGTTACCAATCCATTTCGCCCCAACTTTTCTCCTGAAACAATTATTGAGACGGTACCTTCAGGCCGTGTATGTTCCGGATCCCTGGAGTCTTGCCGGCTGAAACAGTAATTGACTAAATTTTAGAACACATCACAGGGCCATTTACAAATGGTGCTGAAAAGGAATCGTTTAAAAAGGCGAAATGAGGGTGAATCTGAAATTAGCTGTGCAGAAAAATGATTGAGATGTGGCTCTGGAGACCGGGAGAGAGAGAGGAATTAGGAAAATATGTTTTATTTCAGGCTCTGTTTATAAATGGGTTGCTGCTTGGCTGGAGGACTAGTGGCAGACATTTGTAGTTATGCTCCGTTTCAGTTACACATACGCAGCTAGATGGTGACGTAACACCTGTACTAGATGAATACATGGGCTGTCTCTCTCTCTCTCTCTCTCTCTCTCTCTCTCTCTCTCTCAGCTAGATGGTGACGTGAAGTAACACCTGTACTAGATGAATACATGGGCTGTTCTCTCTCTCTCTCTCTCTCTCTCTCTCTCTCTCTCTCTCTCTCTCTCTCTCTCTCTCTCTCTCTCTCTCTCTCTCTCTCTCTCTCTCTCTCTCTCTCTCTCTCTCTCTCTCTCTCTCTCTCTCTCTCAGCTAGATGGTGATGTGAAGTAACACCTGTACTGGATGAATACATGGGCTGTGGGGATCTCTCTCACTCTTTTCCAAGACAAACAGCTTAGTACATTAACATACTCCAAGTATTCAACAGAGCCGTATTCAACTCTGACCCTATGAGGTCCGGAGCCTGCTGGCTTTTCTGTCCTACCTGATAATGAATAACACACCTACCTGGTGTCCCAGGTCTACATCAGTCCCTGATTAGAGGGGAACAATGGAAACATACAGTGGAGCTGGCTTGGAGGTCCAGAGTGGAGTTTGAGGACAATAGTGCATTGTGTAATACCCTAACTCTTATCAACTGTGAACAAGACCCCAGTGACAGGCAAGGAACAAGTCATTAATTCATTGGTGAAACAGACCACACATCAACAACACTTTCTTTCTTAGTCGTGAAAACATTTAGAAAACCTATTAAAACACAAATGGAACATCCAATGCATTAGAGCTTTAGTGAGTTTTAGAGGGAAACGAAGCCACACTGCACATTTCCCTCAACACAATACCATTAAAGTCCATGTTAAAGGCTCTGTCAATTTTGATTGATTGCTTTGCAGTGGCTGTGTTGATTCTTTCCACTCATGGGCACCCACAATTCTCTAGTCCTCTACCCAGAACCCACCACTTTCTCTCTACAGTCTCTCTCTCGCCCCAGCACCCAGCCTCTTTCTCTCTCGCACCCCAGCACCCAGTCTCCCTCTCTTGCCCCAGCACCCAGCCTCTCTCTCTCTCGCCCCAGCACCCAGCCTCTCTCTCTCTCGCCCCATCACCCAGCCTCTCTCTCACCCCAGCACCCAGTCCCTCTACACAGCCAACATCCCTCCCCATCAATGAACTGTGATCTCATCACAGAGCTTAGAAAACCTAGTTTGTAGTGCTCAGAAGACACACACACACAAACATACCTCGAGGAAATATCTGGAGAGGCTCAGGCAGTAGGCCATTCATCCGCTGCTCCTTCACATTATTGCAGTACTGAGGAGAGAGAGGAAGAGATACCCAATAATCATCAGTGAGGAAGAGGAGGATAGCGAACATAAATCCCTTTTAACCAAATGTTTTCTCAACACCAGGGTGGTGAGTATAGCCTAGTCTACAACAGACACATGCTGTGTTGAAAGCTGCTGCAGGTAGAGTCTAGTGCCCTGTGGGCTAGTTCAGGAACGGCTGTAGCATCAACCTCCTCCTCTCCAGGTCATCAGCTCACCGAACAGTCGGTTAGACCCTGTTGGGATCTCTCTCACACACACACACACAAGCCTTGGAGACTACTGCCAAAGCAACATTGCAATTCATGTTTCAGTTAACTAAACCATCTGTTAAAAAATGTGCATGTGAGTGTGTGTTTAACCCCACCTCCTTCTTTGGAGGGTTGAGACCTTTGGAAATGAACAGAGAGACCTTGTCCCTGACAATCAGACCCATAAGCACAGACGCAGATGGATACTTGCAGGGGGTGGCTAGAAATGTGTGTGACAGATTGTGGCTCAGTTTTTACCATGCGTCAGTCAGTGTATAAAAACCCTAACAAACACTGATGTTTATACATTTCCAATCTAGTATAGATGTGCACATCACTCTAGATATTTAAATGTAGATGGGCAGGGCCAGCATGGAGTCAGAATGGATCTGAACGGCTCCCCAAGAGGCACAGCTGTTATTAAAAGGCCTATTTATCACTGTCAGCCTCTCCTCAGGTCCCATCCCTCCACTTGCCCTCCGGTGTTGTCACTAGGCTGAACAGGAACAATGGGCCTAACACAGCAACATGCTCTCTCTCTCTCTCACACACCTTTCATTTTCCACTCGGCTACCCTATTGATTAAGACCGCAACAATTACCACCTAATCTTTTAAAAAGGTGTATTAAAAGACATTCCCCTTTGTTGGCCAATAACTAAACAGCGTCGGATCACAAATACCATCGCTCAGCCTAGGGGGACAGGAGAGAGAGAGGGGAGAGAGGGGAGGAGAGAGAGAGGAGGGGAGAGAGAGGAGGGGAGAGGGGAGAGAGAGGAGAGAGAGAGGGCAGAGGGAAGAGAGAAGAGAGAGGGGAGTGAGAGGAGAGAGAGAGAGGGGAGAGAGAGAGGAGAGAGAGAAGAGCGAGAGGGGAGAGAGAGGGGAGAGAGAGGAGAGAGAGAGGAGAGAGAGAGGAGAGAGAGAGAAGAGAGAGAGAGGGAGCGAGAAGAGAGAGAGAGGAGAGAGAGAGAGGGGAGAGAGAGGAGAGAGAGAGGGGAGAGAGAGAGAGAGAGAGGAGCGAGAAGAGAGAGAGAGAGAGGGGAGAGGGGAGAGAGAGAGAGAGGGGAGAGGGGAGAGAGCGCAGGCCCAGCCTGCAGGAAGCTCATCATCATTAGCAGACGAGGAGGGGGAACAGGAGAGCACGGGATGCAATTAGGGCTGCTACCTCCGGGGGCATACGATAGGAGGAGGAGGGAAATGGGGTCACGTGGTAGACGAGCTGACACGGGTCAGTCTTTAACTTTCACAACGGCGGCTCCAAGCCATTCAAGGTGCCGAGCAATGATTAGAGTTGCCTGGAAGACTGGCATGTCTCACAGGACTCGCATGCCGAAGGATGGTCCTTTTATTGATTTTTTGTCTGGCTTTCAAAATAAAAGTCCTTAGAGAATCATACACAGAAGATGGTTAAAGATTGACATGATGATAATTAATCGATAGGTGCATATTAAATTCAAGGGTAGGGCTGGCACAATTACCGTATAAATTGTGTAACCGACGGTTACGGGTGAAGACCGTCATAACCATTAAAAGTCCTGAAGACAGGACGGCCGGGCTTTGGTGCGGTTCAGTCCGTTCCTACGGTAACATGGACTTTTAACAATGGGATGGAACTTTGTTGCTCCTTGGTTTTGTAGCGAACAAGTCTTGGGTTGCCTAGACAACACTCCCCTCCCTGCAGCAGCAGCACACATAGAAATACAATGAATAGAACAGGCTTGGAACCTCTAACTCTGGCAATTTGACTGGTAAACTCAATACACTGGCGATGGCTGGTATTATGATGCATTATTTGCTATGGTAATGTAGAATGTTAATTCATATGATGTTAACTGATGTGGCTCATACAATAGAAGGTATTATTTCAGTAAAGTTGAATCAACAAATCACAGCACACATTGATGGGCAACCTTCCTGCTTTGCTCCTCGCAATCGCCACCTGGCCACCCATTATGCCATCATTGACTTGATGCCTGTTCTATTAATGGTATATCTATGACAGCACACAGTAAAGAGCCGAGGAAAGGTTGAACATGTGTGTTTTTTGCTATGAGACTAATCACAGTCACGTAGAGTTCCATGACCGTCACAGCCCTGTTGAAGTGTTTTACATGATTTGTTTGGCCTTTTAAATGCCCATTATATGAGATGAAATGGTAGTTCATCACTCCTACTCTGAAACAGTGTTGAGGAGAGGTACCTAATGAATTTCCCCCCTCTTACGCACCTAATACATTGGCCTCTCTTAATTCATATTAATTTTTCACAATGGCTATCCAGTCATCTGGAATTAACGACAGCCAGGCAGAAAGCACCGGAGTCTCTACGGAGGCCAAAGGGCCACAGCAGCGAACCAAAGAAGCCCATATGCTTTGAATATGAATACAAATGGATTGCTGAAATGCATAACCCTTTGCATTAGACGCCCGGGAAGCCTGCCTCGCGTATATTATATACCTGTATTACAATTTTCCCTGGCAATCAGCAGCTTTTCTCCAGACACGCTCGTCCCGAGAGGAGCAGAAAGCCATTACAGGGGGCCCCAATTCCTTTACCGAGAGATTGGAGATTTGTTGTGCAGCATCCGAAAATATGTGGACGAAGCAATGTGTTTTTGTGTCGGTGGCGGTGGGGAATATTGTGTCGTACGGAAAGCAAATATTTCAGTCAGTTTGGAGATGTGAAACATAGATCTGGAGCAGGGAACGTGGGATTCAGCCAATAACACACACCAACCAGGCGATAATCACACAGAGTGGCTCTATGTTCCTGCTGAGATGAAATGAGCTCTTTCATTGATGAAGAGCCACTATGATAGAGAACTATTGAAAGCCACTTGTTTTAAGGGCGAAAAAACACCAATTCATCGCATTTCACAAAGATTCACTGCATCTCAAGAGTAAATGTATCACATAACGTGACAAAAGAAGCAAAACCACTTGATGTGGTCCTGATATATCTGATTCACTTCCCTCCGTGGTGGGCCTCATCTTTGCAGTCTGTGTGCTCGTGTCATCGTAGAGCTCAAAGTCAACTGCCAGACTTATGGTGAATTCACATCATCCATAATGGCTGAATCAGTCACGGTCTCCAATAAAACTCCATTAACTTCCCGCCTCGGCGTCCATCTTAAACCAAGTGTTCACTTGGCGAGGTTTAAGTGCCCAAACGGTCCACACAAATAGCTCATCCTGCCACATCAATATTTCTGCTCAACTTCTTCCTCAAACACACAGTACCTTGCACCGGCAATGGTACACACACACACACACACACACACACACACACACACACACACACCTTGGAGACTACTGACTACTGCCCTCCACGTTGACTCAGCGCTGGTACCCCTCCACGTTGACTCAGCGCTGGTACCCCTCCACGTTGACTCACGTGGTACCCCTCCACGTTGACTCAGCACTGGTACCCCTCCACGTTGACTCAGCGCTGGTACCCCTCCACGTTGACTCAGCGCTGGTACCCCTCCACGTTGACTCAGCAGTGGTACCCCTCCACGTTGACTCAGCAGTGGTACCCCTCCACGTTGACTCAGCAGTGGTACCCCTCCACGTTGACTCAGCAGTGGTACCCCCTCAGCAGTTGACTCAGCAGTGGTACCCCTCCACTCAGCAGTGGTACCCCTGACTCAGCAGTGGTACCCCTCCACGTTGACTCAGCAGTGGTACCCCTCCACGTTGACTCAGCAGTGGTACCCCTCCACGTTGACTCAGCAGTGGTACCCCTCCACGTTGACTCAGCAGTGGTACCCCTCCACGTTGACTCAGCAGTGGTACCCCTCCACGTTGACTCAGCAGTGGTACCCCTCCACGTTGACTCAGCAGTGGTACCCCTCCACGTTGACTCAGCAGTGGTACCCCTCCACGTTGACTCAGCAGTGGTACTCCTCCACGTTGACTCAGCAGTGGTACCCCTCCACGTTGACTCAGCAGTGGTACCCCTCCACGTTGACTCAGCAGTGGTACTCCTCCACATTGACTCAGCAGTGGTACTCCTCCACATTGACTCAGCAGTGGTACTCCTCCACGTTGACTCAGCAGTGGTACTCCTCCACGTTGACTCAGCAGTGGTACTCCTCCACGTTGACTCAGCAGTGGTACTCCTCCACGTTGACTCAGCAGTGGTACTCCTCCACGTTGACTCAGCAGTGGTACCCCTCCACGTTGACTCAGCAGTGGTACCCCTCCACGTTGACTCAGCAGTGGTACCCCTCCACGTTGACTCAGCAGTGGTACGCCTCCACGTTGACTCAGCAGTGGTACTCCTCCACGTTGACTCAGCAGTGGTACTCCTCCACGTTGACTCAGCAGTGGTACTCCTCCACGACTTGACTCAGCAGTGGTACTCCTCCACGTTGACTCAGCAGTGGTACTCCTCCACGTTGACTCAGCAGTGGTACTCCTCCACGTTGACTCAGCAGTGGTACTCCTCCACGTTGACTCAGCAGTGGTACTCCTCCACGTTGACTCAGCAGTGGTACTCCTCCACGCAGTTGACTCAGCAGTGGTACTCCTCCACGTTGACTCAGCAGTGGTACTCCTCCACGTTGACTCAGCAGTGGTACTCCTCCACGTTGACTCAGCAGTGGTACTCCTCCACGTTGACTCAGCAGTGGTACTCCTCCACGTTGACTCAGCAGTGGTACTCCTCCACGTTGAGCTCAGCAGTGGTGGTACTCCTCCACAGTTGACTCAGCAGTGGTACTCCTCCACGTTGACTCAGCAGTGGTACTCCTCCACGTTGACTCAGCAGTGGTACTCCTCCACGTTGACTCAGCAGTGGTACTCCTCCACGTTGACTCAGCAGTGGTACTCCTCCACGTTGACTCAGCAGTGGTACTCCTCCACGTTGACTCAGCAGTGGTACTCCTCCACGTTGACTCAGCAGTGGTACTCCTCCACGTTGACTCAGCAGTGGTACTCCTCCACGTTGACTCAGCAGTGGTACTCCTCCACGTTGACTCAGCAGTGGTACTCCTCCACGTTGACTCAGCAGTGGTACTCCTCCACGTTGACTCAGCAGTGGTACTCCTCCACGTTGACTCAGCAGTGGTACTCCTCCACGTTGACTCAGCAGTGGTACTCCTCCACGTTGACTCAGCAGTGGTACTCCTCCACGTTGACTCAGCAGTGGTACTCCTCCACGTTGACTCAGCAGTGGTACTCCTCCACGTTGACTCAGCAGTGGTACTCCTCCACGTTGACTCAGCAGTGGTACTCCTCCACGTTGACTCAGCAGTGGTACTCCTCCAGCAGTGGTACTCCTCCACATTGACTCAGCAGTGGTACTCCTCCACATTGACTCAGCAGTGGTACTCCTCCACATTGACTCAGCAGTGGTACTCCTCCACATTGACTCAGCAGTGGTACTCCTCCACATTGACTCAGCAGTGGTACTCCTCCACATTGACTCAGCAGTGGTACTCCTCCACATTGACTCAGCAGTGGTACTCCTCCACATTGACTCAGCAGTGGTACTCCTCCACATTGACTCAGCAGTGGTACTCCTCCACATTGACTCAGCAGTGGTACTCCTCCACATTGACTCAGCAGTGGTACTCCTCCACATTGACTCAGCAGTGGTACTCCTCCACATTGACTCAGCAGTGGTACTCCTCCACATTGACTCAGCAGTGGTACTCCTCCACATTGACTCAGCAGTGGTACTCCTCCACATTGACTCAGCACTGGTACTCCTCCACATTGACTCAGCACTGGTACTCCTCCACATTGACTCAGCACTGGTACTCCTCCACATTGACTCAGCACTGGTACTCCTCCACATTGACTCAGCAGTGGTACTCCTCCACGTTGACTCAGCACTGGTACTCCTCCACATTGACTGGTACAGCAGCTGGTACTCCTCCACATTGACTCAGCAGTGGTACTCCTCCACATTGACTCAGCAGTGGTACTCCTCCACATTGACTCAGCAGTGGTACTCCTCCACATTGACTCAGCAGTGGTACTCCTCCACATTGACTCAGCAGTGGTACTCCTCCACATTGACTCAGCAGTGGTACTCCTCCACATTGACTCAGCAGTGGTACTCCTCCACATTGACTCAGCAGTGGTACTCCTCCACATTGACTCAGCAGTGGTACTCCTCCACATTGACTCAGCAGTGGTACTCCTCCACATTGACTCAGCAGTGGTACTCCTCCACATTGACTCAGCAGTGGTACTCCTCCACATTGACTCAGCACTGGTACTCCTCCACATCCAGCACTGGTGACTCAGCACTGGTACTCCTCCACATTGACTCAGCACTGGTACTCCTCCACATTGACTCAGCACTGGTACTCCTCCACATTGACTCAGCACTGGTACTCCTCCACATTGACTCAGCACTGGTACTCCTCCACATTGACTCAGCACTGGTACTCCTCCACATCCAGCACTGGTACTCCTCCACATTGACTCAGCACTGGTACTCCTCCACATTGACTCAGCACTGGTACTCCTCCACATTGACTCAGCACTGGTACTCCTCCACATTGACTCAGCACTGGTACTCCTCCACATTGACTCAGCACTGGTACTCCTCCACATTGACTCAGCACTGGTACTCCTCCACATTGACTCAGCACTGGTACTCCTCCACATTGACTCAGCACTGGTACTCCTCCACATTGACTCAGCACTGGTACTCCTCCACATTGACTCAGCACTGGTACTCCTCCACATTGACTCAGCACTGGTACTCCTCCACATTGACTCAGCACTGGTACTCCTCCACATTGACTCAGCACTGGTACTCCTCCACATTGACTCAGCACTGGTACTCCTCCACATTGACTCAGCACTGGTACTCCTCCACATTGACTCAGCACTGGTACTCCTCCACATTGACTCAGCACTGGTACTCCTCCACATTGACTCAGCACTGGTACTCCTCCACATTGACTCAGCACTGGTACTCCTCCACATTGACTCAGTACTGGTACTCCTCCACATTGACTCAGTACTGGTACTCCTCCACATTGACTCAGTACTGGTACTCCTCCACATTGACTCAGTACTGGTACTCCTCCACATTGACTCAGTACTGGTACTCCTCCACATTGACTCAGTACTGGTACTCCTCAGTACTGGTACTCCTCCACATTGACTCAGTACTGGTACTCCTCCACATTGACTCAGTACTGGTACTCCTCCACATTGACTCAGTACTGGTACTCCTCCACATTGACTCAGTACTGGTACTCCTCCACATTGACTCAGTACTGGTACTCCTCCACATTGACTCAGTACTGGTACTCCTCCACATTGACTCAGTACTGGTACTCCTCCACATTGACTCAGTACTGGTACTCATTGAATATAGCCTTGTTATTGTTTTGATTCTGCTTCCTTTATTTGTCGTCCTTTTTAACTCTGCACGGTTGAGGATGGTCTCATAAGGAAGCATTTCACTGTAAAAAGTCTACACCTGTTGTATTCGGCGCATTTGACCAATACAACTTCATTTGATTTGATGGTGGGGGAAAATAGTCAAAAAGTATCCCCTGAGGGTGAGGGACTTGTAAATCAATCAAGGCAAGGTCAATATGTTTCCCGTCCTCCCTCTCACTACAGCTCGACACCACTACAGCTGTCTAGGCCACTCTGCCCGTTCAATCAGCTTCACACTAGCACCAGCAAACCCTGGGATACCCGATGTTACCCAATGACAACAAAGCATCCAAGACGAAGGAGCAATAAAGTCCCTGAAACAGAGGAGATGCAGCCTGTGGCTACAGCGCCATCATTGTAAGCTGATGGGGGGTAAAAGACATCCCCAGATGAAGAGTAGATTTTGACAAATATTCTCCGCCCAGGGGGGCCTGCTTTTTAATGAGGCGAAACTTTAAGTACTGAATAATAAATAATAAAAATGGATAGTTCATTTAGCTTTTCAGTGTACCTCGCGAAGAAGCCCATTACAAGTCATTACTCTTAATGTCCGTGATGTGAACAGTAACTATGAAGGAAGATGGTAACATCACGCGGGGTGGGGGGTGTGGGGGGGGGGCTTGAAAAGTAAATCAACAAGACAAAAAAAAAACAGGAGAGATGTGTTCCAAACACAAGTATAGCCTCGATACAACAGATAGGTTTCTATAGAAACATAACACATTTGAGTGTCCTGTTACTTCCTCAACATGAAGGCATAGACCTACAGGGTACATACGTCCATGAGGCATTTTAAATGGGCAATACAAAGCCTCTCTCTCCATTTGAGCTCAGAGGCTGAAATAAAACGTGTGGACATGTCTAATTCCCTTCGCAGCCTTGGTGAAGTCAATAACACATCTTTATTTTATTGCTGTCACTCTTTTGCCTGAACCCGGTCCAATGCAGAGGACTGAAGGTTGGCGGCACTTGCCGAAAAGATCACGTGTTACCATGACGACACCGATTGGCACATCAGACACGGGCGATTCCACGTTAGCGGGAGATGAAAATTATTTTTGTAATGTTCTGGCAATTCTCACATAGGAACTTCACTGGGAGGAAGGATGTTTGACATGTGTTTTTGCATTTTGTATTTAAAAAAAGAAAATCATGATGAAAGCGGCCTATAGACCTATACATGCCTCCTGTAAGACTTTACGATCTATGAACCGTACGGGTTGGTGGCATTATACTTCATATAAGGTGCTCTAACATATGTCCCGCTTCTAAAATAAAAATGTCCACATGAATTTATTCAACTTTTTTTTTTTTTTAAATAATCTCAAAAGTGTCCTTTTTGATTTTGCAGAAACATTTATATTATTTTCCGTTGAATAAATGAATGTGAAAATGTACATAAGAATCTACATGTAATCCATATGTTAAAGCAGACTATAAGGAGTATAACATGTCTGGTTCACGGAGCATAAGGTCTTACAGGAGGGTTGTAAAGGTTTAAAAAGGGGCTACAACAGACACATTCATCAGGATTCTCTCAAACGTGGCACAAATGTAAAACAAATATATTTAATATATTTAAAAAACACGTCAGACATCCTTCCTCCCAATGAAGTTTCTATGTGAGAATTGCTACAACGATCCGAGATAGCAAAAATATGTTCTGCTCCCGCTGGCGTGGAATCACCCACATACAGTGCTTTGTTGTAGGAGAAAGAAATATGTAGAGTTACTTGTCATCTTTACCAGTCTGCTTAGCAATGAGCACACTGTGGCCCTGGGTGAAAAGATCTGTTGTAATAGATTTTTAATAGCTTCCCCCCCCCTTCAACAAAAAACACTCAATAGCGGAGTGAAAAAGAAGGTTAGAATTGCTGCCTCAATGGTATACCGGGGTCAGTAATTATATTTACTTTATTCCATTTTTAAGAATTCTTCAACAGGAGATAATTTATTTTCCAAATGCAGTGTTATTTTCAATCTTTGGCCATAGCAACACTCATTCAACACAAAGGCTGTCGTCTCAATCAAAAAGACCCACACCAGAAAATAGACTTTTTGGGGGTTTCATTTGCATTTTTATTTGTCAATGTAACTTTAATTAGCCTATATCATGTCACTGTTCATTTATATATTATTTAAGGATGTGAAAGGAAACGTAATTACATGTTGGGACCTCTGTAAATACCAGGAGAACTCAGCTCACCTCTGCAACGTCCGCAAGGTTCCTCCCTAAAATGGAAACGGTTCCACCAACTGTTGTTAGAAATGTTGATGTTCATGAGTAACACAGTAATTGATTATTGCACATTACTTGCAAACCTTACTTGCAAACCTTACTTGCAAACCTTACTTGCAAACCTTACTTGAGTACGCGACTTGCGAACGCGACTTGCGAACGCGACTTGTGTACTGGATCAAAAACGAAAATGCAGGAGAAAACACTTCAATGATTTGTCCTTCTTGATTATAACACTTGGCACAAGGAAAACCCACACCGAGACTAAACATCCCCTTAGTCAGGTAAACTGTTGTTATGGCAGAGTAGTCAGGTAAACTGTTGTTATGGCAGTGTAGTCAGGTAAACTGTTGTTATGGCAGTGTAGTCAGGTAAACTGTTGTTATGGCAGAGTAGTCAGGTAAACTGTTGTTATGGCAGAGTAGTCAGGTAAACTGTTGTTATGGCAGAGTAGTCAGGTAAACTGTTGTTATGGCAGAGTAGTCAGGTAAACTGTTGTTATGGCAGAGTAGTCAGGTAAACTGTTGTTATGGCAGAGTAGTCAGGTAAACTGTTGTTATGGCAGAGTAGTCAGGTAAACTGTTGTTATGGCAGAGTAGTCAGGTAAACTGTTGTTATGGCAGAGTAGTCAGGTAAACTGTTGTTATGGCAGTGTAGTCAGGTAAACTGTTGTTATGGCAGTGTAGTCAGGTAAACTGTTGTTATGGCAGAGTAGTCAGGTAAACTGTTGTTATGGCAGAGTAGTCAGGTAAACTGTTGTTATGGCAGTGTAGTCAGGTAAACTGTTGTTATGGCAGTGTAGTCAGGTAAACTGTTGTTATGGCAGTGTAGTCAGGTAAACTGTTGTTATGGCAGTGTAGTCAGGTAAACTGTTGTTATGGCAGTGTAGTCAGGTAAACTGTTGTTATGGCAGAGTAGTCAGGTAAACTGTTGTTATGGCAGAGTAGTCAGGTAAACTGTTGTTATGGCAGTGTAGTCAGGTAAACTGTTGTTATGGCAGAGTAGTCAGGTAAACTGTTGTTATGGCAGAGTAGTCAGGTAAACTGTTGTTATGGCAGTGTAGTAGTCAGGCACACTGTTGTTATGGCAGTGTAGTCAGGTAAACTGTTGTTATGGCAGTGTAGTCAGGTAAACTGTTGTTATGGCAGTGTAGTCAGGTAAACTGTTGTTATGGCAGTGTAGTCAGGTAAACTGTTGTTATGGCAGTGTAGTCAGGTAAACTGTTGTTATGGCAGTGTAGTCAGGTAAACTGTTGTTATGGCAGAGTAGTCAGGTAAACTGTTGTTATGGCAGAGTAGTCAGGTAAACTGTTGTTATGGCAGTGTAGTCAGGTAAACTGTTGTTATGGCAGTGTAGTCAGGTAAACTGTTGTTATGGCAGTGTAGTCAGGTAAACTGTTGTTATGGCAGTGTAGTCAGTCTAGTCAGGTAAACTGGGGGTATGGGAGTCTAGTCAGGTAAACTGGGGGTATGGGAGTCTAGTCAGGTAAACTGGGGGTATGGGAGTCTAGTCAGGTAAACTGGGGGTATGGGAGTCTAGTCAGGTAAACTGGGGGTATGGGAGTCTAGTCAGGTAAACTGGGGGTATGGGAGTCTAGTCAGGTAAACTGGGGGTATGGGAGTCTAGTCAGGTAAACTGGGGGTATGGGAGTCCAACAAAGTGTTATGTTGAAGAGAACAATACTCACATATGACAACATGGCTTTGAGTTCTTCATCACTCCTCACAGTGATTCTATCGCCCACCTCATCCTCATCTGAAACACAGATTAACAGCTATAGTTACTGGGCTGTGTTATCATTTACAGCTATAGTTACTGGGCTGTGTCATCATTAACAGCTGTAGTTACTGGGCTGTGTCATCATTAACAGCTATAGTTACTGGGCTGTGTTATCATTAACAGCTATAGTTACTGGGCTGTGTTATCATTAACAGCTGTAGTTACTGGGCTGTGTTATCATTAACAGCTGTAGTTACTGGGCTGTGTTATCATTAACAGCTGTAGTTACTGGGCTGTGTTATCATTAACAGCTATAGTTACTGGGCTGTGTTATCATTAACAGCTGTAGTTACTGGGCTGTGTTATCATTAACAGCTGTAGTTACTGGGCTGTGTTATCATTAACAGCTATAGTTACTGGGCTGTGTTATCATTAACAGCTGTAGTTACTGGGCTGTGTTATCATTAACAGCTATAGTTACTGGGCTGTGTCATCATTAACAGCTATAGTTACTGGGCTGTCATCATAAGTCAGGTACAGCTGTAGTTACTGGGCTGTGTCATCATCAACAGCTGTAGTTACTGGGCTGTGTCATCATTAACAGCTATAGTTACTGGGCTGTCATCATTAACAGCTATAGTTACTGGGCTGTCATCATTAACAGCTGTAGTTACTGGGCTGTGTCATCATTAACAGCTATAGTTACTGGGCTGTCATCATTAACAACTGTAGTTACTGGGCTGTGTCATCATCAACAGCTGTAGTTACTGGGCTGTCATCATTAACAGCTGTAGTTACTGGGCTGTGTCATCATTAACAGCTATAGTTACTGGGCTGTGTCATCATTAACAGCTATAGTTACTGGGCTGTGTTGTCATTAACAGCTGTAGTTACTGGGCTGTGTCATCATTAACAGCTATAGTTACTGGGCTGTGTCATCATTAACAGCTGTAGTTACTGGGCTGTGTTATCATTAACAGTTGTAGTTACTGGGCTGTGTTATCATTAACAGCTGTAGTTACTGGGCTGTCATCATTAACAGCTGTAGTTACTGGGCTGTGTCATCATTAACAGCTGTAGTTACTGGGCTGTGTCATCATTAACAGCTATAGTTACTGGGCTGTGTTATCATTAACAGCTGTAGTTACTGGGCTGTCATCATTAACAGCTGTAGTTACTGGGCTGTGTTATCATTAACAGCTATAGTTACTGGGCTGTGTTATCATTAACAGCTATAGTTACTGGGCTGTGTCATCATTAACAGCTATAGTTACTGGGCTGTGTCATCATTAACAGCTATAGTTACTGGGCTGTGTCATCATTAACAGCTGTAGTTACTGGGCTGTGTTATCATTAACAGCTGTAGTTACTGGGCTGTGTTATCATTAACAGCTATAGTTACTGAGCTGTGTCATTATTAACAGCTATAGTTACTGGGCTGTGTTATCACTAACAGCTGTAGTTACTGGGCTGTGTTATCATTAACAGCTATAGTTACTGAGCTGTGTCATTAACAGCTGTAGTTACTGGGCTGTGTAACAGCTATAGTTACTGGGCTGTGTTATCATTAACAGCTGTAGTTACTGGGCTGTGTCATCATTAACAGCTATAGTTACTGGGCTGTGTCATCATTAACAGCTATAGTTACTGGGCTGTGTTATCATTAACAGCTGTAGTTACTGGGCTGTGTCATCATTAACAGCTATAGTTACTGGGCTGTGTTATCATTAACAGCTGTAGTTACTGGGCTGTGTTATCATTAACAGCTATAGTTACTGGGCTGTGTCATCATTAACAGCTGTAGTTACTGGGCTGTGTCATCATTAACAGCTATAGTTACTGGGCTGTGTTATCATTAACAGCTATAGTTACTGGGCTGTGTCATCATTAACAGCTATAGTTACTGGGCTGTGTTATCATTAACAGCTGTAGTTACTGGGCTGTCATCATTAACAGCTATAGTTACTGGGCTGTGTTATCATTAACAGCTGTAGTTACTGGGCTGTCATCATTAACAGCTGTAGTTAATGGGCTGTATTATCATTAACAGCTGTAGTTAATGGGCTGTGTTATCATTAACAGCTGTAGTTACTGGGCTGTCATCATTAACAGCTGTAGTTACTGGGCTGTGTTATCATTAACAGCTGTAGTTACTGGGCTGTGTCATCATTAACAGCTGTAGTTACTGGGCTGTCATCATTAACAGCTGTAGTTACTGGGCTGTGTCATCATCAACAGCTATAGTTACTGGGCTGTGTCATCATTAACAGCTGTAGTTACTGGGCTGTGTCATCATTAACAGCTATAGTTACTGGGCTGTGTTATCATTAACAGCTATAGTTACTGGGCTGTGTCATCATTAACAGCTATAGTTACTGGGCTGTGTCATCATTAACAGCTGTAGTTACTGGGCTGTGTCATCATTAACAGCTATAGTTACTGGGCTGTGTCATCATTAACAGCTGTAGTTACTGGGCTGTGTCATCATTAACAGCTATAGTTACTGGGCTGTGTTATCATTAACAGCTGTAGTTACTGGGCTGTGTCATCAACAGCTAACCGATCGCTGCAGCTGTACATAGTCTATCGGCAAATAGCCCACCCATTTTTACCTACCTCATCCCCATACTGTTTTTATTTATTTAATTTTCTGCTCTTTTGCACACCAATATCTCTACCTGTACATGACCATCTGATAATTTATCACTCCAGTGTTAATCTGCAAAATTGTAATTATTTGCCTACCTCCTCATGCCTTTTGCACACAATGTACTCCACTTTTAACAGCTATAGTTACTGGGCTGTGTTATCACTAACAGCTGTAGTTACTGGGCTGTGTCATCAACAGCTGTAGTTACTGGGCTGTGTCATCATTAACAGCTGTAGTTACTGGGCTGTGTCATCATTAACAGCTATAGTTACTGGGCTGTGTCATCATTAACAGCTGTAGTTACTGGGCTGTGTCATCATTAACAGCTGTAGTTACTGGGCTGTGTTGTCAACAGCTATAGTTACTGGGCTGTGTCATCATCATGATAGTTTAAATAGAGATTGATTAATTTGAACAAAATCAATACAGCAAATTGTTAAGAATATGATTCCATCAAAGCAATGCTGTTATTAACTTCAGCACTCAAGGTCCAGTGATGTGTATTCAAACATATATATTTTGGAGAGTATTTTGACACTTTATTGAAACAGTATGGAAAATCAGAGTGGGGTTCAATAGGAAAGGTGGATGAACCCTGGTCTCCAGTGTGGAATTGTATATGTGACTTGTACCGGGAGTGTTACCCTCAACCACAGCTCTACACCTGCGCAGAGTATTCTGCCTTTAAATAGATGACTGCTTTGTAACTGTGAAAGCCAATGTATAACATCCAACAAAGCAATTAATTCATCCTAAAGTTACAGGATAAGAAAATCAGACACGTGAGGACCAGAGTTTAAATATTGTGCCTTTAATGGAGGCAGGCCTAATGGTCCTGGCTTCACAAACTTGGTCCAGACTAAGTTTCCCCCTAGTACCGATCTTGGATCAGCTTCCCCATCCCATTCCACTACCATTAGTGGGGAAAAAGCTACTGACCCAAGATCAGTGTCTAGAGGCAACTTGCACCCAGGAACATGGCCTACATTATCCTTTTGGTGTGCAAAAACTGAAGACAATCAATCTTATTGGGTATTAAGGACAGTACAGCCAAAAAGGCAAGTTAAGTAGCAACTGAGTACTAGTAGTAGACTGAGCTTTTCAGTTGTAGCTAAACATAGTTGGGTAGAAGTCTGCCAAACGGACTTAAACATTTGGTTGGTGTAATGAAAAACTGTCTCCACAACAGGAAACCAGGCTGATGAAATCTCAGAATGTCAATCTTTTCATGAGGTAACTTACATTCAAACGCAGTGATTGTAGTTTCGGGCATGACATCCCTTATAGCGACCTGCAAAATAGATTTAGAAAGATATGAACGGTAAAGCAAACCAGTTGCTAACTAGCTAGGTCCTTAGCCTAGCCAACTGTAAACTTTGCAACTGTAGCTAGCGCTCACCAACAAGTCATTGAAGCTCAAAAGTGATGGGCAGTCCACGGATGAGTCCATATCCCCGACGGGAGTCTTTATACGGATCTCTATTCCCTCGGTGTCCATAGCGCAGAAGTTATTTAAAACAAGTAGAAGCATAACAGACGAATAAGCAGAAACATAATCAGTGTTGGCTGGCTAACTTCCTAACAGCATATCCTATTCCTATCCTAGCTACATTAGCTGTCAAGTTAGCCGTTAGCTAACAGTTACTACATTTCAACTAACGTTACTTGCATGACTAAGAGCAAGCCATTGCAGGTCTTGTCGACGAGAGAGTGCGTTTTAACGTTTCCAACACAGTTTGACTCACGGACATACAAAGAGCGTTTTAAATAGTTGGAAATGACATAGCTAGCAAAGTTAGCCGCTATGCAAACAAAACCAGGAAGTTCACCGGAAGTTTTCGTATTTCCAACCGGATATAGATTTAGGAGCTGGCTGGAATACTCTATCACAGTCTTTGACTCTATGGTTGTAGTAGGAGCCATACGTTTCTGTGGCGCTGTAGACTACAATCGTTCAGATAATTATTGTCCCACATGATTAAATCGGGGAGGGGACTGTGAATCTGTCTCCATTTATTCGTTCATATGTTAGTGAAAGGTGGGTGTATGATACGTCTTGCCATAGAGATCCGGGATTTACAAAATTACACTGATTGGCCAGATGGTGGCGCTATAACAAGAGATTGAAAATGAAAACTTTGAAAAGTCACACCCTCACCCCTTTTGACCTAAAGTCATGAAATTCGATACTTAGTTCCCTCTCTTCACAAGGAACACATTTGTCTCAGGGACCCATAAGGTCCGCCATTATAGATTTCCGCCATTTAGAATGTTGTGATAAACACTTAAAACGCTACTCTTCTGGCAACGAATGACCAATCTGCACAAAACTGGATATGTGGCATCTATGGACAAAAGTCTCTTAACCCAATATTTTTCAGACAAGTACCTAAATAAATATGGCCGTTATTGACCAATAAACATTCACATGGGCGTGGTCTGGCACATAAATGCATATAAATCAGTCGAGGGACATAGGGGTGCTGAAATATCAGAATGTTAAAAAAATATTAATGAAAAAATATGATTTTTGTGCACTGGGCCTTTACTATTATTAACAGACCTATATAGACGTCTGTAGAGCGGGCAAAAAAAATCATTTTTAAGCATCTCCACTTTAGAGGTCAAATTAAGAACATTATCTTGCATGATTTAATAGTTGGAATTGTAAGAGTTGTAGACCTGTCTCTTTCTTTGCAATTGTCATTCTAATGGAGTCCAGAAAGAACAGAACCTTGTCCTCAAACATTTACATCAAAAGGTATTTTTTATTTATTATGGATCCCTGTACTCTTCCTGGTGTCCAGCAAAATGAAGGCCGTTATGGCCTTCCGAGTGGCGCAGAGGTCTGCTTGAGGTATCACTACAGACCCGGGTTTGATCCCAGGCTGTGTCGCAGCTGGGAACGACCCGGGAGATCCATGAGGCGGCGCACAATTGGACCAGCGTTTGGCCGGCTGGGATGTCCTTGTCCCATCGCTCTGTAGCGACTCCTTGTGGCGGGCCGGGCACATGCATGCTGACTTCATCACCAGTTGTACAGTCGTGGCCAAAAGTTTTGAGAATGACACCAATATTAATTTTCACAAAGTTTGCTGCATCAGTGTCTTTAGATATTTTTGTCAGATGTTACTATGGAATACTGAAGTATAATTACAAACATTTCATAAGTGTCAAAGGCTTTTATTGACAATTACATGAAGTTGATGCAAAGTGTCAATACTTGCAGTGTTGACCCTTCTTTTTCAAGACCTATGCAATCTGCCCTGGCATGCTGTCAATTAACTTCTGGGCCACATCCTGACTGATGGCAGCCCATTCCTGCATAATCAATGCTTGGAGTTTGTTTGAATTTGTGGGGGTTTTGTTTGTCCACCCGCCTCTTGAGGATTGACCACAAGCTCTCAATGGGATTAAGGTCTGGGGTATTTCCTGGCCATGGACCCAAAATATTGATGTTTTGTTCCCCAAGCCACTCCATCATGCTGGAAAAGGCATTGTTCGTCACCAACTGTTCCTGTATGGTTGGGAGAAGTTGCTCTTGGAGGATGTGTTGCAACCATTCTTTATTCATGGCTGTGTTCTTAGGCAAAATTGTAAGTGAGCCCACTCCCTTGGCTGAGAAGCAACCCCACACATGAATGGTCTCAGGATGCTTTACTGTTGGCATGACACAGGACTGATGGTAGCGCTCACCTTGTCTTCTCCGGACAAGCTTTTTTTTTTTGCCCCAAACAATCGGAATTGGGATTCATCAGAGAAAATGACTTTACCCCAGTCCTCAACAGTTCAATCCCTGTACCTTCTGCAGAATATCAGTCTGTCCCTGATGTTTTTCCTGGAGAGAAGTGTCTTCTTTGCTGCCCTTCTTCACCTCACTGTGCGTGTAGAGGCACTCACACCTGCCTGCTGCCATTCCTGAGAAAGCTCTGTACTGGTGGTGCCCTGATCCCACAGCTGAATCAACTTTGGGAGACGTTCCTGGCGCTTGCTGGACTTTCTTGGGAGCCCTGAAGCCTTCTTCACAACAATTGAACCGCTCTCCTTAAAGTTCTTAATGATCCGATAAATGGTTGATTTAGGTGCAATCTTAGTGACAGCAATATCCTTGACTGTGAAGCCCTTTTTTGTGCAAAGCAATGATGGCGGCACGTGTTTCCTTGCAGGTAACCATGATTGGCAGAGGAAGAACAATGATTCCAAGCACCACCCTCCTTTTGAAGCTTCCAGTCTGTTATTCGAACTTAATCAGCATGACAGAGTGATCTCCAGCCTTGTCCTCGTCAACACTCACACCTGCGTTAATGAGAGAATCACTGACATGATGTCAGCTGGTCCTTTTGTGGCAGGGCTGAAATGCAGTGGAAATGTTTTTGGGGGATTCAGTTCATTTGCATGGCAAAGAGGGACTTTGCAATTAATTGCAATAAATAAATCACTCTTCATAACTTTCTGGAGTATATGCAAATTTCCATCATACAAACTGAAGCAGCAGACTTTGTGAAAATTAATATTTGTGTCATTCTCAAAACCTTTGGCCACGACTGTACTGTGCTTCCTCTGACATACTGTGTGCAAAGAAGCAGTGCGTCATGTTTCGGAGGACGCATGGCTCTTGACCTTCACCTATCCCGAGTCCGTACGGGAGTTGCAGCAATGGGACAAGACTGTAACTACCAATTCGGATATCACAAAAAAGGGGGTAAAAAACAACAACATTGATGCAGATATACCATTTTAAAGGTGCAACGTTATGGGCAAAGACACAAAACATCCCCATCAAATTAAATATTTTTCTTTATCAAATAACATGTAAAACAACCACTTTTTGTGCAGTATTAAACTTACCATCCTTACAAACCACTTAATGTACAGTACTGCATTGTACATAGGCTGGTCATCTAGGTTTGTACCTGTAGACTTTCCTTCACCATGAAGGAAAACATTGACCAATACAGTAATTGAGTACATTGAGACATCAAGTGGTTTGTGATGATGAGATGTGATGATGTGGCTCAGTTGGTAGAGCATGGGGCTTGAGATGCTAGTGTGTGGGTTTCATTCCCACAGACGGAGGACCAGTATGAAAATGAAATGTAAGCACTGAAAAGGAATTAATAGACCATTTCAGTTTTCATATAGAAATAACTGCATTTGCAAAGTATTTCAAGAAACTGGAAAACATATATCAAGCAAGTATTTGTATATACCACATATATAAATCCGGTAGGGTAGGTAATAAAGACGTTTCAACTGATGATATCTATCAGTAAATGCTAACTAAGGCAACAATGTGTACGCAAAGCAGGTACTGAAAAGGTTTTGTCCGAACTCTCCATTAGTAGGCTATTTGTGATGTGCAATTCTGTCATCATGTGCTGTTTGCATCAGGGGTATAGGCCCCACCCCCCAGGTGGAAAACAAATGAAATAAAAACATAAGAAAACCCAGGGTGCCTTTCCTTCGCTGGGCGGGTCATTTGGGAAATTCTTTGCAAAATTAGAGTATACCCACTTCTCCACTACACCACTGCATAGGGCCGATGGAAAGACAGCAGTCACACACAGCGTGGTGTTAAAGCCCCACTACACCACTGCATAGGGCCGATGGAAAGACAGCAGTCACACACAGCGTGATGTTAAAGCCCCACTAGCATAGGGCCGATCACACACAGCGTGGTGTTAAAGCCCACTACACCACTGCATAGGGCCGATGGAAAGACAGCAGTCACACACAGCGTGGTGTTAAAGCCCCACTACACCACTGCATAGGGCCGATGGAAAGACAGCAGTCACACACAGCGTGGTGTTAAAGCTCCACTACACCACTGCATAGGGCCGATGGAAAGACAGCAGTCACACACAGCGTGGTGTTAAAGCCCCACTACACCACTGCATAGGGCCGATGGAAAGACAGCAGTCACACACAGCGTGGTGTTAAAGCCCCACTACACCACTGCATAGGGCCGATGGAAAGACAGCAGTCACACACAGCGTGTGTTAAAGCCCCACTACACCACTGCATAGGGCCGATGGAAAGACAGCAGTCACACACAGCGTGGTGTTAAAGCCCCACTACACCACTGCATAGGGCCGATGGAAAGACAGCAGTCACACACAGCGTGGTGTTAAAGCCCCACTACACCACTGCATAGGGCCGATGGAAAGACACCACTGCATACACCACTGCATAGGGCCGATGGAAAAAGACAGCAGTCACACACAGCGTGGTGTTAAAGCTCACTACACCACTGCATAGGGCGTCACACACAGCGTGGTGTTAAAGCTCCACTACACCACTGCATAGGGCCGATGGAAAGACAGCAGTCACACACAGCGTGGTGTTAAAGCCCCACTACACCACTGCATAGGGCCGATGGAAAAGACAGCAGTCACACACAGCGTGGTGTTAAAGCCCCACTACACCACTGCATAGGGCCGATGGAAAAGACAGCAGTCACACACAGCGTGGTGTTAAAGCCCCACTACACCACTGCATAGGGCCGATGGAAAGACAGCAGTCACACACAGCGTGATGTTAAAGGATAAGCAGTCCATTCACTCGGACATAATAAGCCAGTAGGTCCCAATCATAAGAACACAAAAACACAACCATTAGGCGATGCATTTCCCAATCATAACAACACAAAAACACAACCATTAGGCGATGCATTTCCCAATCATAACAACACAAAAACACAACCATTAGGCGATGCATTTCCCAATCATAACAACACAAAAACACAACCATTAGGCGATGCATTTCCCAATCATAACAACACAAAAACACAACCATTAGGCGATGCATTTCCCAATCATAACAACACAAAAACACAACCATTAGGCGATGCATTTCCCAATCATAAGAAAACAAAAACACAACCATTAGGCGATGCATTTCCCAATCAAAAATATTACTTCCCTTTGCAAAAAACATTTCACATTTATCATTCACAAAGTAACGGTTGACCTAAAGTTAAATTCAGCCATGTTTAACACACCACTTGTTTTCCAAGAGATGGCTAACAACAGGAAGCAGATGCCAATTAAAACACAGTTCCTCTCACTAGATGATGATCATTTGAAACAACCCTTTCCTGAAGTCAATGACAAAAAGCGCCTCTTTGGCCTCATGGGTGGAATGTTATTTATATTTTTCATCATTTCATAATTAATTTAAAATATAATAATAATAAACTGACAAATGCAGTTTTCTGTGATGCATATAAAGTGTAATATTGTGTAAAACTCCAAATGTAATACATTTCAATTCTATATCTGACATGGTACAAGTGTCTTTTTTTTTTAAAGCCCATAACTATGAGTGTGAGGTGGTTCAAAGTAGATTTGTTTAAGACCACCAAGAAACACTCAGTTACCCTGATTTAGCCCACTGTAGTAAAAGGTTAACTTCTTGTAGAAAGTTATTCTTGAAAAGGGACAAGCTAACAAATTAGCAACAACATCCTCTTCAATAACACCTGCTGCAGCTACTGCGAACTAGCCTACAACAAAAGATAGCTAGCTAAACCATGGAAAAAATACTGCTCACTATTGTGCAGTGACCTATTTGTCTTTGAGAAGGCATGTTTCCATTATTTTTTTGTAAAAATGGGCCCACTCATTACAAGTCGAAATGTGATTGGTTGATTCCACTGCCACTCCAAAATGTTGCCTTAATACAGTTGAATGGCAGATGCCTTCTATCTAGCTTCTGATGGCCTAGTTAATGGCTGATTTCCCAGAGACCACCAAAGAAAAATCCTGATTGGATATTTTTTCTCTTCAGTGTTAATTCACCTTATCCTTTCCAACAAAAACTGAATAGATTAGATCAGAACATCATTGAAAATAAAAAATATCATTACAATTATTATTATTATTTTATAAATCCGTAGAAGGCCCTCATTGTTCCCCACTGCGTTTGGTTCATAATTTGTACAGTGGCTCTATTGCCCTCAGCTTGCATTTTTTACCATTCTGAATGTTTAAAGAATCCATATGTTCTTCTGAAATATGAACACAGAAATACTGGACATCTTATTTTGCTAGAGATTTGACAAAATTACAATCAGGTCTTGGTCTTGACTCGGTCTCTGCCCCCCTCAGGTCTTGGTCTTGACTCGGTCTCGGCCCCTCTCAGGTCTTCTCTGCCCCCTCAGGTCTCGATCTTGACTCGGTCTCTGCCCCCTCAGGTCTTGGTCTTGACTCGGTCTCTGCCCCCCTCAGGTCTTGATCTTGACTCGGTCTCGGCCCCTCTCAGGTCTTCTCTGCCCCCCTCAGGTCTTGATCTAGACTCGGTCTCAGCCCCCCTCAGGTCTTGATCTTGACTCGGTCTCAGCCCCCCTCAGCTCTTGGTCTTGACTCGGTCTCGGCCCCTCTCAGGTCTTCTCTGCCCCCCTCAGGTCTCGATCTTGACTCGGTCTCTGCCCCCCTCAGGTCTTGGTCTTGACTCGGTCTCTGCCCCCCTCAGGTCTTGATCTTGACTCAGTCTCGGCCCCTCTCAGGTCTTCTCTGCCCCCCTCAGGTCTTGATCTAGACTCGGTCTCAGCCCCCCTCAGGTCTTGATCTTGACTCGGTCTCAGCCCCCCTCAGGTCTTGATCTTGACTCAGTCTCTGCCGCCCTCAGGTCTCGGTCTTGACTCGGTCTCAGCCCCCCTCAGGTCTTGGTCTTGACTCGGTCTCTGCCCCCCTCAGGTCTTGATCTTGACTCGGTCTCGGCCCCTCTCAGGTCTTCTCTGCCCCCCTCAGGTCTCGGTCTTGACTCGGTCTCTGCCGCCCTCAGGTCTCGGTCTTGACTCGGTCTCAGCCCCCCTCAGGTCTTGGTCTTGACTCGGTCTCTGCCCCCCTCAGGTCTTGATCTTGACTCGGTCTCTGCCCCTCTCAGGTCTTCTCTGCCCCCTCAGGTCTTGATCTTGACTCGGTCTCAGCCCCCCTCAGGTCTTGATCTTGACTCAGTCTCTGCCGCCCTCAGGTCTCGGTCTTGACTCGGTCTCTACCGCCCTCAGGTCTCGGTCTTGACTCGGTCTCTGCCCCCCTCAGGTCTCGGTCTTGACTCGGTCTCTGCCACCCTCAGGTTTTGACTCAGACTCGATTTGCTCCGGTCTTGGTGTTGAAACGGTCTCGCTTTTTAGGTGGTCATGAACACAACACTGGTTCAATTATTACTATTAGCCTACAGATACATTCCATATTCTTAGAATATGTCACAAGAGAAGACCAGAGAATTCTACAAGCTTTGACGGAACTCCTTCCAATGTCATTTAATTTCAATTTAATTACAAGCTTGATCTCTAGCTAATGTCAACCTTGAAATCTCACTAATTAATTTCATGACAACTTCTCCGTTGAAGAAACAGTGAAGAAAATGTGAATAAAGACGTCCTTCCTCGTAGCGATTGATCGTGGTGTTTTTCCTGCTTCTTCCCTTTGCACCAGATTAACACAGCATTAGTATTTAAAGATTTCCACTTGGCAAGAGTCATCAGCAAAGTAATTGAATGTACTACAAACGACACTTAAAACTTGCTTGATTCCCGACTTATCGGTGGGGAGCTGATTGTGCGCGTGTGTGCGTGTGTGTGTGTGTGTGTGTGTGTGTGTGTGTGTGTGTGTGTGTGTGTGTGTGTGTGTGTGTGTGTGTGTGTGTGTGTGTGTGTGTGTGTGTGTGTGTGTGTGTGTGTGTGTGTGTGTGTGTGTGTGTGTGTGTGTGTGTGTGTGTGTGTGTGTGTGTGTGTGTGTGTGTGTGTGTGTGTGTGTGTGTGTGTGTGTGTGTGTGTGTGTGTGCAAGTATTCATGTGTGCTGATTCACTCTCTGTGACTGTCTCAATGATTGCAGTCCTCCTTACAAGACATTGATCCTTGGGCAAAGAGGGGCTGATTTACCCCTTCATTTACAGCAGGGTGTGTTCTGCACCTACGATACTCTAGACTGTTGACCTAGGTTATGAGACTCAGCTGTTTAAGCTTCCTTCTGTCTCCTGCAGCTTAGACCTGCCTGGGTGAGCACCACTGGAAACAAGGGCAATGTGATCTGTTCTCTGATGGCGTGGCACACAGGCTTGAGATTTCACTGGCTAACGTGGTGCTGTAAAACAGGGGGCCTAACTGCTAGGCACCATCATTCAATCCTACATCTCTGACCCAATCCTACATCTCGGACCCAATCCCACATCTCTGACCCAATCCCACATCTCTGACCCAATCCCACATCTCTGACCCAATCCCACATCTCTGACCCAGTCCTACATCTCTGACCCAATCCCACATCTCTGACCCAATCCTACATCTCTGACCCAGTCCTACATCTCTGACCCAATCCCACATCTCTGACCCAATCCTACATCTCTGACCCAATCCCACATCTCTGACCCAATCCTACATCTCTGACCCAATCCGACATCTCTGACCCATTCCTAAATATCTGACCCAATCCCACATCTCTGACCCAATCCCACACCTCTGACCCAATCCTAAATATCTGACCCAATCCTACATCTCTGACCCAATCCTACATCTCTGACCCAGTCCTACATCTCTGACCCAATCCCACATCTCTGACCCAATCCCACACCTCTGACCCAATCCTAAATATCTGACCCAATCCTACATCTCTGACCCAATCCCACATCTCGGACCCAATCCCACATCTCTGACCCAATCCCACATCTCTGACCCAATCCCACATCTCTGACCCAATCCTAAATATCTGACCCAATCCTACATCTCTGACCCAATCCCACATCTCTGACCCAATCCTACATCTCTGACCCAATCCCACATCTCTGACCCAATCCCACATCTCTGACCCAATCCTAAATATCTGACCCAATCCTACATCTCTGACCCAATCCCACATCTCTGACCCAATCCTACATCTCTGACCCAATCCCACATCTCTGACCCAATCCTACATCTCTGACCCAATCCCACATCTCTGACCCAATCCCACATCTCTGACCCAATCCCACATCTCTGACCCAATCCTACATATCTGACCCAATCCCACATCTCTGACCCAATCCCACATCTCTGACCCAATCCCAAACCCCGCCATCCCTTGCACTTCTCAACAGTAGAGGTTAAGGGGTCACTTCTCAACAGTACAGGGTAAGGGGTCACTTCTCAACAGTACAGGTTAAGGGGTCACTTCTCAACAGTAGAGGTTAAGGGGTCACTTCTCAACAGTAGAGGTTAAGGGGTCACTTCTCAACAGTAGAGGGTAAGGGGTCACTTCTCAACAGTAGAGGTTAAGGGGTCACTTCTCAACAGTAGAGGTTAAGGGGTCACTTCTCAACAGTACAGGGTAAGGGGTCACTTCTCAACAGTACAGGGTAAGGGGTCACTTCTCAACAGTACAGGGTAAGGGGTCACTTCTCAACAGTACAGGGTAAGGGGTCACTTCTCAACAGTACAGGGTAAGGGGTCACTTTTCAACAGTAGAGGTTAAGGGGTCACTTCTCAACAGTAGAGGTTAAGGGGTCACTTCTCAACAGTAGAGGGTAAGGGGTCACTTCTCAACAGTAGAGGGTAAGGGGTCACTTCTCAACAGTAGAGGGTAAGGGGTCACTTCTCAACAGTAGAGGGTAAGGGGTCACTTCTCAACAGTAGAGGGTAAGGGGTCACTTCTCAACAGTAGAGGGTAAGGGTCACTTCTCAACAGTACAGGGTAAGGGGTCACTTCTCAACAGTAGAGGGTAAGGGGTCACTTCTCAACAGTACAGGGTAAGGGGTCACTTCTCAACAGTACAGGGTAAGGGGTCACTTCTCAACAGTACAGGGTAAGGGGTCACTTCTCAACAGTACAGGGTAAGGGGTCACTTCTCAACAGTACAGGGTAAGGGGTCACTTCTCAACAGTACAGGGTAAGGGGTCACTTCTCAACAGTACAGGGTAAGGGGTCACTTCTCAACAGTAGAGGTTAAGGGGTCACTTCTCAACAGTAGAGGGTAAGGGGTCCATTGATTGCCATGTTAACGTCTGAAATGATTACTTTGCCTAATTGTTGCGGGGGATAGGTGGAAACAAAGCAGGGCTATCAACCAGCCTGATTAATGCCCCCTACAGCACAGCTCTCTGGTGAGAAGAGGGGAATCTATATGGGCAGTTTGTCAAACACACTCTGCCAGGACTGGACGATAGTGCCTTCTGCTGTGAGAAGGCCAAGATGACGCCAAGTCAGCAATCCACATTATCAGAAATCAAACTCTCTGATTTAACTGGGAGGAGGAGGAGAAGAGACGTGGAAGAGTGGGGGAGAAAAAAGGCTAGCAGCATTCACTGTCTGGTAATTAAAAACCATTTGATCAGCACCACTCTCTCACCAGTCCCTCTTCCCTCTGTATCGACAAGCTGCTTAGCTGAGAGTGAGCTCAATTTGACTGTAAACATATGAGCTGCACTTATTTAACACTCTACAAGAAGAGGGAGAAAACAAGTTAACCACACAATGCAGACAACAGCCAGTTCTATTCTCCATCAGCCAATCACTAACGAGATTCACAAAGGGCGATTCAACACTCTTGTGCTCACACTGAAATGTTGTCTGTATTGAAAACAGTGACACATACACAAGACGTGTTTTAAATAATGAGTAGAGTTGGATACTGTCTCCCTCCTTGGCCGAGGTTAGTGCTGTGTTTTGACATCTTGTAACATTTCCATGTTTTGGTTGTTAAGGATCTTCCACAAAGACAGGAAGGTTCCCTATTAATGGTTCATTTGTTTCTCAACGCATCATAGAGGCAAACAGTTAGAATATGGTGTTGTGAAATCATCTGGGGTGGCAGGGTGGCCTAGTGGTCAGAGCGTTGGACTAGTAACCAGCAGGTAGCCTAGTGGTCAGAGCGTTGGACTAGTAACCAGCAGGTGGCCTAGTGGTCAGAACGTTGGACTAGTAACCAGCAGGTAGCCTAGTGGTTAGAGCGTTGGACTAGTAACCAGCAGGGTGGCCTAGTGGTCAGAACCAGCAGGTAGTTGGACTTGGAGTAACCAGCAGGTAGCCTAGTGGTTAGAGCGTTGGACTAGTAACCAGCAGGTGGCCTAGTGGTTAGAGCGTTGGACTAGTAACCAGCAGGTAGCCTAGTGGTTAGAGCGTTGGACTAGTAACCAGCAGGTGGCCTAGTGGTTAGAGCGTTGGACTAGTAACCAGCAGGTAGCCTAGTGGTTAGAGCGTTGGACTAGTAACCAGCAGGTAGCCTAGTGGTTAGAGCGTTGGACTAGTAACCAGCAGGTAGCCTAGTGGTTAGAGCGTTGGACTAGTAACCAGCAGGGTGGCCTAGTGGTTAGAGCGTTGGACTAGTAACCAGCAGGTAGCCTAGTGGTTAGAGCGTTGGACCAGTAACCAGCAGTGGTTAGAGCGTTGGACTAGTAACCAGCAGGTAGCCTAGTGGTTAGAGTGTTGGACTAGTAACCAGCAGGTAGCCTAGTGGTTAGAGCGTTGGACTAGTAACCAGCAGGGTGGCCTAGTGGTCAGAGTGTTGGACTAGTAACCAGCAGGGTGGCCTAGTGGTCAGAGCGTTGGACTAGTAACCAGCAGGTAGCCTAGTGGTCAGAGCGTTGGACTAGTAACCAGCAGGTAGCCTAGTGGTTAGAGCGTTGGACTAGTAACCAGCAGGTAGCCTAGTGGTTAGAGCGTTGGACTAGTAACCAGCAGGTAGCCTAGTGGTTAGAGCGTTGGACTAGTAACCAGCAGGTAGCCTAGTGGTTAGAGCGTTGGACTAGTAACCAGCAGGTTGCCTAGTGGTTAGAGCGTTGGACTAGTAACCAGCAGGTAGCCTAGTGGTTAGAGCGTTGGACTAGTAACCAGCAGGTAGCCTAGTGGTTAGAGCGTTGGACTAGTAACCAGCAGGTAGCCTAGTGGTTAGAGCGTTGGACTAGTAACCAGCAGGTAGCCTAGTGGTTAGAGCGTTGGACTAGTAACCAGCAGGTAGCCTAGTGGTTAGAGCGTTGGACTAGTAACCAGCAGGTAGCCTAGTGGTTAGAGCGTTGGACTAGTAACCAGCAGGTAGCCTAGTGGTTAGAGCGTTGGACTAGTAACCAGCAGGTAGCCTAGTGGTTAGAGCGTTGGACTAGTAACCAGCAGGTAGCCTAGTGGTTAGAGCGTTGGACTAGTAACCAGCAGGTAGCCTAGTGGTTAGAGCGTTGGACTAGTAACCAGCAGGTAGCCTAGTGGTTAGAGCGTTGGACTAGTAACCAGCAGGTAGCCTAGTGGTTAGAGCATTGGACTAGTAACCAGCAGGTAGCCTAGTGGTTAGAGCGTTGGACTAGTAACCAGCAGGTAGCCTAGTGGTTAGAGCGTTGGACTAGTAACCAGCAGGTAGCCTAGTGGTTAGAGCGTTGGACTAGTAACCAGCAGGTAGCCTAGTGGTTAGAGCGTTGGACTAGTAACCAGCAGGTAGCCTAGTGGTTAGAGCGTTGGACTAGTAACCAGCAGGTAGCCTAGTGGTTAGAGCGTTGGACTAGTAACCAGCAGGTAGCCTAGTGGTTAGAGCGTTGGACTAGTAACCAGCAGGTAGCCTAGTGGTTAGAGCGTTGGACTAGTAACCAGCAGGTAGCCTAGTGGTTAGAGCGTTGGACTAGTAACCAGCAGGTAGCCTAGTGGTTAGAGCGTTGGACTAGTAACCAGCAGGTAGCCTAGTGGTTAGAGCGTTGGACTAGTAACCAGCAGGTAGCCTAGTGGTTAGAGCGTTGGACTAGTAACCAGCAGGTAGCCTAGTGGTTAGAGCGTTGGACTAGTAACCGGAAGGTTGCAAGTTCAAACCCCTGAGCTGACAAGGTACAAATCTGACGTTCTGCCCCTGAACAGGAAGTTAACCTACTGTTCCTAGGCCGTCATAAGAATTTGTTCTTAACTGACTTGCCTAGTTAAATAAAGGTAAAATAAAAATCATGCTAATTGATTATGGCCCTACACAAGTATTCACTACTATTGACCCATCAAATGGAAATAATGAATGATAGATTATGTTGTATTACATTGTAATTATAACAAATTGCAAGGTTTTTTGACTTGATTTCAGACCAGGGCCCTTAAACCCCTCCCCTGAATAGCTGCACGCTGACCACACTATGTGTGGACAAGAACCAGCAGACTAATCAGGTTGACTAATTCATGACTGCCACGGGTTCTGCTTTTATTGGTCTGATGAAGAGAGTCTTGTCAGGTAAGAACGCCATCCTTCTAGAGCCCGATTCCACTGCAGGTCTCTAAATGAGTGAGAACAGTCCTGTTGAAAAGGAGACGTCTCCATTCAGCCTTGAAGCTCGCTGTTGTTTATTGATGCTGCCAAAGTCCCTGTTGTGATCGATACAATCCTTCTCCCCTGGACCTTAGACAAACAGCCCCAAATTGAGGTCAGGCTATTAGGAGGTTTACAGCACCTCAGCAGTTGCTGGGTTGTGGTATCATTTCTTACTTTGTGTAAAGATGGGTTAGTTTGACGATATATGGTGTTGAAATACTGCTGATTTAGTGAGATGTTAGTGAGATGGGAAATTTCACTAGAGGGTAAAGAGCCTGTACTGAACAAAGTGGAAATGGACTCAGATTCTACCCTGGAGCCTAAGAGGCTGGCTTTCTCTCTTACCCACAGTACCATATGCACTGGAGAGATGTCTCTTTTATGACTATTTAGTCTCCAGTTGTTTAGTAATAAAGAGGAAATATTGTTGCAGTCTTCAGCCACTCATAGGGACCATCTCAGAATTGATGGGGTGTGTCTTCCGACAGAGGTTACAGGTGAACCTTGACACCGGTTTAGTTAAAGCTACTGAGCTCTACAATAAATAACACATCTCACCATCTCACCAAACCCTTGTGGCAATATGAGACACTGGAGACAATGATGGAAGAGTTTATTATACAGTAGGAACAGGTGCATTGGTCACTTATATTCCAGTCACTCATTTCTGCTAAAAATGATTTCCTTCATTTGGAAGGATGACAAAAAGAAATCATTATTTCATTACCATTTTGAGAGCATAATTATCCTCTGTGCTTCATTCATGTTTCCACTATAGTTCATATAAAAGTCCTGTAGTAGTCATGTACATACTAATCAAATGAAATCATAGTTCATATAAAGTCCTGTAGTAGTCATGTACATACTAATCAAATGAAATCATAGTTCATATAAAGTCCTGTAGTAGTCATGTACATACTAATCAAATGAAATCATAGTTCATATAAAAGTCCTGTAGTCCTACTAATCAAATGAAATCATAGTTCAGTCCTGTAGTGTACATACTAATCAAATGAAATCATAGTTCATATAAAAGTCCTGTAGTAGTCATGTACATACTAATCAAATGAAATCATAGTTCATATAAAGTAGTCATGTACATACTAATCAAATGAAATCATAGTTCATATAAAACCCTGTAGTAGTCATGTACATACTAATCAAATGAAATCATAGTTCATATAAAAGTCCTGAAATAGTAGTCATGTACATACTAATCAAATGAAATCATAGTTCATATAAAAGTCCTGTATAGTCATGTACATACTAATCAAATGAAATCATAGTTCATATAAAAGTCCTGTATAGTCATGTACATACTAATCAAATGAAATCATAGTTCATATAAAAGTCCTGAGTAGTCATGTATTATACTAATCAAATGTCATAGTTCATATAAAAGTCCTGTAGTAGTCATGTACATACTAATCAAATGAAATCATAGTTCATATAAAAGTCCTGTAGTAGTCATGTACATACTAATCAAATGAAATCATAGTTCATATAAAAGTCCTGTAGTAGTCATGTACATACTAATCAAATGAAATCATAGTTCATATAAAAGTCCTGTAGTAGTCATGTACATACTAATCAAATGAAATCATAGTTCATATAAAAGTCCTGTAGTAGTCATGTACATACTAATCAAATGAAATCATAGTTCATATAAAGTCCTGTAGTAGTCATGTACATACTAATCAAATGAAATCATAGTTCATATAAAGTCCTGTAGTAGTCATGTACATACTAATCAAATGAAATCATAGTTCATATAAAAGTCCTGTAGTAAATCAAATTTCAAATCAAATGTATTTATATTGCCCTTCGTACATCAGCTGATATCTATAAGTGCTGTACAGAAACCCAGCCTAAAACCCCAAACAGCAAGCAATGCAGGTGTAGAAGCACGGTGGCTAGGAAAAACTCCCTAGAAAGGCCAAAACCTAGGAAGAAACCTAGAGAGGAACCAGGCTATGTGGGGTGGCCAGTCCTCTTCTGGCTGTGCCGGGTGGAGATTATAACAGAACATGGCCAAGATGTTCAAATGTTCATAAATGACCAGCATGGTCGAATAATAACAAGGCAGAACAGTTGAAACTGGAGCAGCAGCATCAAATGTAACAAACTAAACAGGTGTGGACTAACAGTGAGATGCTTCCATCCCAACAATTCAGAGAGAAAGAAAACAGAGAAACATGTAATAACACATGTAATAATACATACATAATGAGTATTGATAACTTGGCTACTATATTCAGGGGGTACCGGTACAGAGTATATATGCACATTCATCTTCTGCCCATCTACCATTCCAGTGTTTAATTGCCATATTGTAATTACTTCGCCACCATGGCCTATTTATTTCCTTTAACTTACCTCATTTGCACTCACTGTATATAGACTTTTTTGTTTTCTTTTGTTCTACTGTATGTTTTGTTTATTCCATGTGTAACTCTGTGTTGTTGTATGTGTCGAATTGCTACGCTTTATCTTGGCCAGGTCGCAGTTGCAAATGAGAACTAGTTGCAAACTAGAGAACTAGAAATAGTGAACCGATGCCGCATTCCAATGCTATTCAGATCTAGGAAGCTTTGAAATGTTCGAAGAGCTAACTGGTTGAATGCGGCATGTGTTTCACTACATCCGGTTAGCAAGTCAGAAAATTCAGAGTTCCGACTAGCACCTGAACGCGGTAGCCTACTAGACAACAAAAACTGTAGCTGTCTGCTATCAAGATCAGAAAATTGCTGTTTTTTTGTTGTTGTAATCAAGCTAATTTTTGCAAGCAGGTGCATGTAACCTTCCGCTATAAGAAGCTCGGCGCTAACACGTTGCTCCATGGGCAGTTCCACGTCTTCGTTGTGGTCCACCGCAGCGCTAACACGTTGCTCCATGGGCAGTTCCACGTCTTCGTTGTGGTCCACCGCAGCGCTAACACATTGCTCCATGGGCAGTTCCACTCCATCCACCGCAGGGCAGTTGCTCCATGGGCAGTTCCACGTCTTCGTTGTGATCCACCGCAGCGCTAACACGTTGCTCCATGGGCAGTTCCACGTCTTCGTTGTGATCCACCGCAGCGCTAAGTTCACGTTGCCAACGCAGCGCTAACACGTTGCTCCATGGGCAGTTCCACGTCTTCGTTGTGGTCCACCGCAGCGCTAACACGTTGCTCCATGGGCAGTTCCACGTCTTCGTTGTGGTCCACCGCAGCGCTAACACGTTGCTCCATGGGCAGTTCCACGTCTTCGTTGTGGTCCACCGCAGCGCTAACACGTTGCTCCATGGGCAGTTCCACGTCTTCGTTGTGGTCCACCGCAGCGCTAACACGTTGCTCCATGGGCAGTTCCACGTCTTCGTTGTGGTCCACCGCAGCGCTAACACGTTGCTCCATGGGCAGTTCCACGTCTTCGTTGTGGTCCACCGCAGCGCTAACACGTTGCTCCATGGGCAGTTCCACGTCTTCGTTGTGATCCACCGCAGCGCTAACACGTTGCTCCATGGGCAGTTCCACGTCTTCGTTGTGGTCCACCGCAGCGCTAACACGTTGCTCCATGGGCAGTTCCACGTCTTCGTTGTGATCCAACGCAAATGTATAATTTTAACCATGTTTTGAGGCTATACAGTGTTTGATAACATGCACATTATTTACAAACACTGGAGTAAAACAAGCTCATATGTTTGGTTCTGATGGGGTACGACAGTTTTTTATTTTTTTATTTAACCTTTATTTAACCAGGAAGGGCTCATTGAGATATAAAATCTCTTTTTCAAGAGCGTCCCGGACATGATTGGCAGCACCAAGGCATTACAAAAATGACAGACAAACAACATGAAAAACTACAAGTAATCTAGTAAAAACCATAGAATTCACAAGAGTATAACAAAATCAAAAACAGCAAATTAAAAACATTGACAGGTCAGGGAATCAGTCTCAAGATCATTCATCAGTGATTTGAAAATACCAATCGGGACAAGTTCTTCCAGTTTAAAAGTATTTTGTAAGGTGTTCCAAGACGATGGCGCAGAGTACATTAAAAGTCCTTTTTACCAAATTCAGAGTTCCGACTAGCACCTGAACGCGGTAGCCTACTAGACAACAAAAACTGTAGCTGTTGGGACATTTGGAACAGTTAGCAGGATAAAGTCCAGCGAACGAAGAGAGTACCCACCACATTTCTGAACAATAAAAATGCCCAAATAAAAAGGTAGTAAACCCAAACTGGCTTTGTAAATAAAAGTATACCAGTGGCTGAGCCTACGAGTGACTAGAGAAGGCCAGCCAACCCTGGTATACAAAGTGCAGTGGTGCGTAAGGGTTTTGCAGTAAAATAAATCTCAAAGTGCCATGGTAAAGGGTGTCAATTGATCTCAAACACTGAGCTGAAGCATAAATATATAAAAAGGGGTAAAATAGAAAAAGGGGTCAAATAAAAAATAAAATAAAAAATATCCCCATAGTCTAGTAAAGGCATAAATGTAGCTGATTACTAGCCTCCTTCTGGCTTCAAAAGAAAAACAGGCCTTATTCCTAAAATAAAATTTTAATTTTTTTGTAAATTGTTGAATATGCTATTTAAAAGAGGCCGTCATCAATTAAAATATACCTCCTTGCCATGACAGGTAGTAATAGGTGAAAGGTTCAGAGGTCTATTTCTTGCTTTAGAAAACACAATTAGTTTAGTTTTGTCAGTATTGAGGATAAGCTTCAATTGACACAAGGTATGTTGAACAGTATAAAAAGCAGTTTACAAGTTCTGGAAAGCTTTTGTAAGAGACGAGGCACAGCAGTAAATAACAGTATCATCAGCATAAAAATGAAGTTGCGCATTTTGGACATTTCTGTCTAAATCATTTATATAAATAGTGAATAAGAGAGGACCAAGTACAGAGCCGTGGGGTACACCATTAAAGACAGACAATTTAACAGACATAAGCCCATCAAATTAAGTGCACTGAGTTCTATCAGACATATAGTTAGCAAACCATGCAACTGCATGCTCTGAAAGACCTACACTCGACAATCTCTGCTTTAGTATAGCATGATAAACTGTATCAAAAGCCTTAGAGAGATCAATAAAAAGTGAGACACAGTGCTGTTTTTTGTCAAGGGCTTCAGTGATATAATTTAAAACCTGCTGGCTGCTGTAACTGTGCTATGCTTCTTCCTGAAGCCCGGTTGGTACATTGATCAAATAGAGTTAGTAAATAAAAACTCTTTTAGGTTCAATGGGTTTCAAGATTTTCACCAGGGACCAGCTTTGACGTTGAATGTATTTAAATGACTGTAAGTCCCCTTTTAAAAGTGGTCTGCTAAATGCATATCATATTATTATTATTATATTATTATTATATTATTATTATATTATTAGAGATTATATTCTTCCTGAAATCAGCTTGGTACATTGATCAAATAGAGTTAGTAAAAAAAAGGACTATTTTAGCTGTTCACTCACAAGGGTTTTCAGGGCTTTATTACCAGGGGTGACAGCTTTGAGAATGGCCTAATTTATTTAAAAGAGTTGGATCATCTCCCCTTTCAAAGTGGTAGGACAAATGACACTTTTCGAATCTCAGCCTACATTTCAAAGGCTTATTGAAACAGAGAGCATTTCAGTTTTGAAATCAGCAACAGATTTAAAAAACACATGGGAATTCAAAACATTACTGTGACCAGAGGCTTTAGACTCTAATAGCCTTCAAAACTTTCTAGGTCATTCACCTATCACTGGAATGGCAAAAGCATAAAATTTGAGACAGCTCTCACTGGTTCAAAAGAACACTTGTTTCATAACTGCTTAAAAATAAGCCAATCCGCATCAGAACATGATTTCCTTGCTTTAGCCCAGGCTAGGTTACGGTCGTGCATAATACAAGTGTCACGTCCTGACCTTAGAGAGCCTTTTATGTCTCTATTTGGTTTGGTCAGGGTGTGATTTGGGGTGGACATTCTATGTTTTGTTATCTATGATTTTGTATTTCTACATTTTGGCCGGGTATGGTTCTCAATCAGCGACAGCTGTCTATCGTTGTCTCTGATTGGGAACCATACTTTGGTAGCCCTTTTTCCCTCCTTTCTTTGTGGGAAGTTGACTTTTGTTTAGGGCACATAGCATTTAGCTTCACGGTTTGTTTTTGTAGCGTTTGTTGTTTTGTTCGGCGTCTTTTTCCCAAATAAAGAGAAAATGTACGCTCACCACGCTGCGCTTTGGTCCTCTTCCGTTAACAGCCGTGACAACAAGACAGCTCAGAAGAAAACCATGGATTATCCCGCCCTTTAACCCTGAACCTGCGGAATGGGGCATGTTTGTTTACTATTTGGAAAAAAACATCATGAAATAATTTCCAGGCACTTTCCACATCAGGGATAAGCTCAATCTTACTCCAGTCAAAATAAAACAAATCATGAAAGAAAACCTGCTCATTAAAACACTTCAAATTTCTCTTATGAATAAAACGTGGGTTTGTCTTAGGAACCTTAGTATTTCTAACAGCAACAACAGCACAATGGTCACTTAAATCATTACAAAAAACACCAACCGCAGAATATTTATGTGGAGCATTTGTCAATATCAAATCAATCAGGGTAGATTTATCTGGGCATTTAAGATTTAGGCGAGTGGGTGAGTTAATCAACTGGGTAAGATTCATAGAATTACAGTTGATATAAGCTCACGAGGCATTTAAGTTAAGTCCAAAAATGGATGTAGCAACTAAAGATTATAGTTTTAACAATTAACACCTCAAGTTACAATGACTTTGCTGTTTATTGAAAGCTTTCCTGAAGCATGACTGAAAGATTCAACCAGAGGTCAACCATGTTCCCCTGAGGGACAGCCATCTGACACAATGTCCAGTTAATGACACCACAAACAAATGGTTTTTACTAATGACTCTCAATGCTAGATCACCACAAGACAATCACCAATGCATGGGCACACAACAACTCCTGGGGGTATTGCGAGAATGGTTGGTGATTGAGTTGCTATATATCTCTGGTGTCTGTGGAATACTTTAACTTTAGAGGATTCCTTGATGTCTTCTCATCTATCCATGGAGCACGTCAATATTTGCTGATTGGTCAACCATGGGACAGCTTTCCACTCTGATCTACCTGTTGTAGCTGTAACTGTAACTGGGCACTGTAACTGAAGCTGTAACTGAAGCTTTAGCTGTAACTGTAACTGAAGCTGAAGCTTTAGCTGTAACTGGGCACTGTAGCTGTAACTGTAGCTGTAACTGTAGCTGGGCACTGTAACTGAAGCTTTAGCTGGGCACTGTAGCTGAAACTGTAACTGTAATTTTACCTTTATTTAACCAGGCAAGTCAGTTAAGAACACATTCTTATTTTCAATGACGGCCTAGGAACAGTGGGTTAACTGCCTGTTCAGGGGCAGAACGACAGATTTGTACCTTGTCAGCTCGAGGGTTTGAACTCGCAACCTTCCGGTTACTAGTCCAATGCTCTAGCCACTAGGCTACGCTGCCGCCCCACTGTAACTGCAGCTGTAACTTGGTTAGGCACTATCCTAAGTTGATAACTATATGATAAGTCTACAGCTGTAAGGCACTAGTTTTGGGCAGTCTACAGGGATGACCTATGGACTTGAAGGAAGAAAACTGGTGAGTGATGTAGTCAAAGGCCTAGAAGTAAATGTTCAACTTTACTAAGGCTGGTATTTTGCTTGGACCCTTGAGTGATCCGAGCATAAATCCTAATTGGATGTTCCGTTGTGCATGTGTGTTTATGCTTACACAAGCGCGCATGTCAAGGGAAGAAAATCAAGTATCCTGGCAGATTACAACTTCTCCAGAATGAGTCTGACGTAGTCAGGTAATTTTCAGGGCAATGCCTGGAGGTCAGTCAGAATTGGTGTCAAAGGGAGTCTGAAGTAGTTTGTGTCACTGTCTTCCACTATTGTAGTGGTGATAGGTATGAAGTCTATTTCATAGGTTTGTTATCCACAGAGGAGCTAACCTCACGACGGAAGTACTCTTTAAGTATTGGACCAGTCGTACGTGGTGTGATCGTGGTTAATGACTTCTAATAATTTTCCTCCTGAATGGAGGATTCTATTTATTAGTGACATGTGTGTTAACCATTGGAAGAGATAGAGATTCCCTTCCCCGTGTTGCACTCTGAGTGACTCCTATGTCGCTGTTGTCAAGGGTAATTTGATTGGTTAGGTCTCTAACCTTCTTACTGATTGTAGCTGACTGACTGTCGCTGGTATTGGTACTGGTGCTCAAAGGGACCAGTTATCCTACCGATTTATTTCTGAAATATTATACTACCGGAACACATGATTGGAGCATTTTACTAGTTGTATTGTAGTTGAACCTACACATGGCAAGGAATGATTATTGTTGCCATTTGTTTTGGAGGTGGACAAGTCCACTGGACTTCCTTTACGACCAGTGTGGTAAACCTCAGTACTATCTTAGATGTGTTCTAAGATAATCCCCGTCTAAGGGCCTGTCTGCTCCTCACTGTTCTCATAGGGGAGTTTACAACTAGATTTGATTTATACTCTGGCTGCCTCGTACGGTGTTGTTCGTAGCCTCAACCCCCCCACCATCATGGGTCTGGGCTACTATTCCCCCCCTTTGTGTATCGGGACCCTCCCTTCGGGGGGTCCCGAAGGGAGTTCATCTCAAGTACCATATTGCATACCTGCAAGGAGGAGGGAAGTTGCTTATTCACAGAGACAGCTGGCTCGAAATCATGAAAAGAATGGTCAATCAGGTTGGCTGATGGAATGTGTAGAGATATCGTAATATCTCCTTGGATCGGATTCTGCCCCAAGAGGTTTCTAAACGTCTTTTTCCAAAGGGGTGCTTTCGACAGATACCCCTCGTGAATGACTGCGTTGCAGCTAGCGTTAGGGGGCGACAGTGTGGTCGGTGGAGAAGGCACTGTGGTCAGTGGAGAAGGCACTGTGGTCGGTGGAGAAGGCACTGTGGTCAGTGGAGAAGGCACGGTGGTCAGTGGAGAAGGCACGGTGGTCAGTGGAGAAGGCACGGTGGTCAGTGGAGAAGGCACGGTGGTCAGTGGAGAAGGCACGGTGGTCGGTGGAGAAGGCACTGTGGTCGGTGGAGAAGGCACTGTGGTCAGTGGAGAAGGCACGGTGGTCAGTGGAGAAGGCACTGTGGTCAGTGGAGAAGGCACTGTGGTCGGTGGAGAAGGCACTGTGGTCGGTGGAGAAGGCACTGTGGTCAGTGGAGAAGGCACTGTGGTCAGTGGAGAAGGCACGGTGGTCAGTGGAGAAGGCACTGTGGTCAGTGGAGAAGGCACGGTGGTCAGTGGAGAAGGCACGGTGGTCAGTGGAGAAGGCACTGTGGTCAGTGGAGAAGGCACGGTGGTCAGTGGAGAAGGCACGGTGGTCAGTGGAGAAGGCACGGTGGTCGGTGGAGAAGGCACGGTGGTCAGTGGAGAAGGCACGGTGGTCGGTGGAGAAGGCACTGTGGTCGGTGGAGAAGGCACTGTGGTCAGTGGAGAAGGCACGGTGGTCAGTGGAGAAGGCACGGTGGTCAGTGGAGAAGGCACGGTGGTCAGTGGAGAAGGCACGGTGGTCGGTGGAGAAGGCACGGTGGTCAGTGGAGAAGGCACGGTGGTCAGTGGAGAAGGCACTGTGGTCGGTGGAGAAGGCACGGTGGTCTGTGGAGAAGGCACTGTGGTCAGTGGAGAAGGCACTGTGGTCAGTGGAGAAGGCACGGTGGTCTGTGGAGAAGGCACGGTGGTCTGTGGAGAAGGCACGGTGGTCGGTGGAGAAGGCACTGTGGTCAGTGGAGAAGGCACTGTGGTCAGTGGAGAAGGCACTGTGGTCGGTGGAGAAGGCACGGTGGTCAGTGGAGAAGGCACGGTGGTCAGTGGAGAAGGCACGGTGGTCTGTGGAGAAGGCACTGTGGTCAGTGGAGAAGGCACTGTGGTCAGTGGAGAAGGCACTGTGGTCGGTGGAGAAGGCACGGTGGTCTGTGGAGAAGGCACTGTGGTCAGTGGAGAAGGCACTGTGGTCAGTGGAGAAGGCACTGTGGTCAGTGGAGAAGGCACGGTGGTCAGTGGAGAAGGCACGGTGGTCAGTGGAGAAGGCACTGTGGTCAGTGGAGAAGGCACTGTGGTCAGTGGAGAAGGCACGGTGGTCAGTGGAGAAGGCACTGTGGTCAGTGGAGAAGGCACGGTGGTCTGTGGAGAAGGCACTGTGGTCAGTGGAGAAGGCACGGTGGTCAGTGGAGAAGGCACTGTGGTCAGTGGAGAAGGCACTGTGGTCAGTGGAGAAGGCACTGTGGTCAGTGGAGAAGGCACTGTGGTCAGTGGAGAAGGCACGGTGGCCTGTGGAGAAGGCACTGTGGTCAGTGGAGAAGGCACGGTGGTCAGTGGAGAAGGCACTGTGGTCTGTGGAGAAGGCACTGTGGTCAGTGGAGAAGGCACTGTGGTCAGTGGAGAAGGCACTGTGGTCAGTGGAGAAGGCACGGTGGTCAGTGGAGAAGGCACTGTGGTCAGTGGAGAAGGCACTGTGGTCAGTGGAGAAGGCACTGTGGTCAGTGGAGAAGGCACGGTGGTCAGTGGAGAAGGCACTGTGGTCAGTGGAGAAGGCACTGTGGTCAGTGGAGAAGGCACTGTGGTCAGTGGAGAAGGCACGGTGGTCAGTGGAGAAGGCACTGTGGTCAGTGGAGAAGGCACTGTGGTCAGTGGAGAAGGCACTGTGGTCAGTGGAGAAGGCACTGTGGTCAGTGGAGAAGACAGTGTGGTCGGTGGAGAAGGCACTGTGGTCAGTGGAGAAGGCACTGTGGTCAGTGGAGAAGGCACTGTGGTCAGTGGAGAAGACACGGTGGTCTGTGGAGAAGGCACTGTGGTCGGTGGAGAAGGCAGTGTGGTCAGTGGAGAAGGCACGGTGGTCTGTGGAGAAGGCACTGTGGTCAGTGGAGAAGACACGGTGGTCTGTGGAGAAGGCACTGTGGTCGGTGGAGAAGGCACTGTGGTCAGTGGAGAAGGCACGGTGGTCTGTGGAGAAGGCACGGTGGTCTGTGGAGAAGGCACGGTGGTCAGTGGAGAAGGCACGGTGGTCAGTGGAGAAGGCACGGTGGTCTGTGACCATACCCGGTTGGTTTTCCAATCCATCAATGGGAGTAACCGATACATCAAGTCTGCTCCAAGTAGCAGGGGTACAGTTGAGGCTGTACCCCGGACTTATCTTTTACCCTTTTCTCAAATTGTTCTCGCTTTAGTTCTTCCCGTAGTGGAACTTCTGGAGAACATTGGTCTACGTTTTGATCATCCTTCAACCCTTTGTTACCCTTGTGCTCTGACACTTTGTGTGGGTTGGGTGCAGGAGCGTAGCGAACAGGTCGATTGTAGTGGTAGTCATTTTGATGGCGACGTACTTTACAGTTTATTTCGACCGTGCGGAGGTTATTGTAATCATGGTTTCATGGTAGAAACTGTTGTTGTGCGTCATCTCTTAACGCTCCAATACCTGATAATGCACCCTCTAACTGGAGAGAGTGCTCCTGGTCAAACTTCAAAACCGAGTGGTCAGGGCTCTTAGCGTTGTGAACTTTTGATGCCTCAAAAGCTGTGCTTGCAAGCTCTCTGAGTTGTAAGATAGGCAAGCCAACGTGGGTGGCAGGGCCCAAGTAGGTAATGAAGGTGGGATACATGTTCGACAGGAACATTTGTTTAAATGGTAACCGGTCTTCCATGTCTGTTGGGTTGGCTGAGGGTTGGCTTCATCCTGTGGAGAAATTGGGGCCGAAAGGCCAAGAGGAATAGCCAAGCCTTGTTGTTGTTGGCCAAGAGGCACAAATTACTCAGTGCCGAATGGCCAAGAGGAGAAGACTGAGGGACACATGAGGGAGGCAAGGTCTGAAACCTATCGTCGTTACTCCTGTGAGTACAGGGCTCCGGTTGCTTGGATTGGTAGTCACGCTGTAGAGGACTTCCTCCAGATGGTACCTAAGGGTGGTATTCTGCTGCATTGCAGAGTCCACTTGAGCGCTTAGAGTACTGATTTTGGACACGTGAGTGTCACACTTGCTTCTTTCGGTCTCAAACTTATCTGTCATGGTTTGCAGATAGAGGTCTTGAGTACGGAGCGAGAGATTCAGTGATGAGATTTCCTCCGCTTGCTTAGAAATCAATATTTCCATCTTCATCACCTGAGTTCTCTCATCATTCATTTGGTCAGCGACTTCAATGAGTTCTGCTGATTTGTCATCCAACTTTGTCATTGTGTTCATTAACTGATCGTCTTTGGTCTGCAGTGTTCTGAGTAGAACCGTGTTACTCTGAGTAACGTTCAACAAAACCTCATGCGTGTTATCAAGTTGAGCGCTCCTGTTTGTAGATAACTCTTCAGATTAATCTAGTTTGGCGTGGACATCATCGTATTTATTTTTGGCTAAATCGAGTTGTTCCTGTAGCATATGATTTTGTTCCTGTATTAGACGATTTTGTTGAAGAGCTTGTGCTTGTTCATCGTCATACGTTTTTGCAATTACATTTAATTGTTCAGTTTTCAAGTGCAGTTCCATAGCTAGCAGAATGTTTCCCTTTTCTGCATTTGTCATTGGTTTTCCGGTTCTCACCACCTGTCCCTTTATGTCTACTGTTACCTGCTCGTGCTTCAGCTGTGCACTGCGGTATTGGACAGATGACAATCTCAGATGGCAAGACATCAGGGCTAGACTGGAGAGAACCTTTACGAGGCCTGCGCCCGATGCTTGATTTTGGAAAGTGTTGTTGTCTGCTGTTTTTCCGCTAATGGCATAATTAGGGTTGGTATTGCTGCTGAGGTCAGAGATCAATCCATTTAATGGTGGAGGTTCACTAATTAGCGGGCGAGTGGGGACTACCCCCTCCGATAGCTTGCACATTATTAGAACATTTGAAAGGAAAAAATGTTTTTCCTAATTTTCCAAAGTTTGGTTTTGGAATATATTGGGAGCTGCAAAGATGATTTTAATCTATTTATAGACGTTAATGAATCATCAGAACTTGACAGTACTGTGGAAGTTGGACATGAATGAATTTGCAAAAGCAAATTGAATTAATCAATGATAATGATTAATCATACCTGGATAGGCTATCTGGGAATTAAACTTTAAATTAACCTGAGAGCTTTGTTCATCTAGGTTACTCATGCAAAGTTTAAGGTGTCTCATTTAATTGGAAGAACCTAGAAAGGTATGTTCGACAATTTAATTAAATAAATTGAATGAGACCATGATACCCAAGCAATTGAGATTGCTGGATGATGTTAACGTGATCCACGTTTGGATTTCCAACACTTCTTTTAAGAGATGTACTTGTGATTCTTCACCACCAGTGATGCAGAATGCTGAAATCAAACGGAAGTACAAAGGGCGGGACTTCCGTCGCGCAAGGCGGAGGAATTTAAACAGAACACAGGAAGTGAACAATGTCCCCCCTTTGTTAGCTTAGCATCCCATGCTACGTTGTTAAGAAATATAATTTCTAAGCACAAAATAGGGTCTACTCACCATGGAAAGGGTGGGTTTACTAGTGTCGTCTCACATTAACCCATTCGGCATAGTGTTATGTTGACCGGAGCTACACAGTGCATAAATACAGATATGCCTGTGGTCTGCCCACACTTGCTTAGGCGGACAGAATACTTTGGCTCGGTCACTGAACAGATATTTTCTAACCTTACTGGCTCTATGCCCTTGCTCTAGAAGTTAATATTGATCGACAGAAATAGTACCGTTTGGCCTAACGGACTAAATCTGGAATTTATCCCTCATTGCTATCGACACAGGACCAGAGGCGCTCTGTAATAGCTTCTTCCAATGGGAATCCACACACAACCATTTTGTATAGAAAGCAGTCTGTATGTACAATTCTGTTTGCACAATTGATATATAGAATTCCACAGCAAAGTCCAATTCTATTTTAGATTCCTCGCACAGGGGCGTCATATATGTCGTGTCTTTGGCATCTTTAAACTGAAGATGAACCTTTATCAACTGATAAACTGATTAATCATGTAACTGTAATTAACTAGGAAGCCGGGGCACCAATGAAAATATTCAGATTACAAAGTTATAATTTTCCTAATATAACTTTTCAAATAAGTTCATATCTGATCAACAGTCTTCTGATTAATGAATTCTTCTTTACCTCACGTTAGTCTCATTCCAAATTGTTGGTTATCTGCACGAACCCAGTCTTCACTATGAGTCATCCATACATCAATTGTCTTAAAATTATTTATTTACTAACTAAGTGATTCACAGAAATGCATAAACAAACAGTAGATAGTTACAAGGAAATGATAACGGAGTTTCCCTAGTGGGATAAACAGGCATCGCAGCTTGGTGTACAAAAAGGAAGTGGGGGTTGACTGAGATAAAAGACACGACAAAGTTGATAATGATAACAATTGAAATGCTAATCCTTTGCACATGAACGCTCACTCATTCGGGAACAATTGCAATCAATATATATATATTTACGCTCAGTGTGTTGTCGGGGTCTCTGTTTAAAAGTTTGTTTCTGTTGGAGAGTTTGTCCGCCCTCTCTGTCGTGGTTAGAATGGAGAGTTCAGAGTGACATTCATTCATGTCATTATGGACAGATGTTTCGGCGGTTGTCGGTCTTCGCGTTCAATGATACCGAATTCCTTGCTGCAGACTAGTAATTAATATCAAAGACTTGTTATTTGAACAAGAGTTTAGCCATATGGAATGGTTAAAAGATTCAGCAGTCTGGTCTCAAACCTTGGCCCTCTTCGCTATCGAGGTAAGCTGGTCTGCAACCTTTGTCCTCTCGTAATGGAGAGAATCATGGTCTGTTGAGAAATTCTCAAAGTGGGGGTTTTATTCGGGAGAGCAGAAAAAGGCTGTCTCCTGACGCCAGGTCCTAACTGGGCTCATGGCCGGTCATCTGATTTAGTTAAACTCAAAAGGGAATTGGAGTTTCCTTCATTAAACAGTCCAAAATCACATTACACAATTATACAACAATTAAACAATTAAACCTCATATCTGAGGCTATTATATAAACAGCGTTATGGTAATGTTTGTATTGACTCCCATGAGTTTCACAGAATTGTACCAAACGGACCAGTTCATAGCTGGATTCTTTACCGATCTTTTATACCTTCTCCAGAACATAAATGTTGTTTGGACCTCACAGCAGCCTGGGTGTAGAAGACAGGGAGAGGGGGATGGGGCTTGCTGTACCCAAAGAGGGCAACATCATGACACTGTACTGTACTATGCTATACTATATTATACTATATTGTACTATACTGTACTATACTATACTGTACTCTACTCTACTCTACTCTACTCTACTCTACTCTACTCTACTCTACTATACTATACTAAACCAGAAGACCCCACAAGAATAGTGAACAAACAAAAATTTGCCCAACTGAGGACATTTTGTTTGTCCCCTCAAGGTCAAACTCTATTTTTAGGGCATTTGGGGTTAAGGTTAGAATTAGTGTTAGGGTTAGGAGCTAGGGTTAGTTTTAGGGTTACGGTTAGGAGCTAGGGTTAATTTTAGGGTTAGGGCTAGGAGCTATAGTTAGGTATTTTCAGGTTAAGGTTTGGATTAGGATTAGGATTAGGGTAAGGGTTAGGTTTAGGGTAAAGGGAAAATAGGATTTTGAATGGGTCTGAATTGTGTGTCCCCACAAGATTAGTTATACAAGACTGTGTGTGTGTGGGTATGCGTGTGTGTGTATGTGTGTGTGTGTGTGTCCGTGTGTGCTTGTCTATGTGTGTGTGGGACTGACCTCTAGCGACGCTGCCTTTGTATCGTTGAGTGTCAGGTAGCCAGTTTGTCCTCTGAAATATTCATCAAACAAATCAACGGAAAGTCTGGGAGCTTTTGAAACCTGCATTTGCCAGGTCAATAATTGATGGAGAATGAGGTACATGACTTGTGGAGAGATTTCAGTCTTAACTGTCCTGTAAGGGATGCCTATGTCCTTGGCTATACATAGATGGTGTTATTGGCCACACAGAGAGAGCTGGGTGAACATAATTGAAAGTTATGTATATTGTTTTGTATTGAGAACTACTGGGGCTACATAGCAAAGCAACACGTTCCAATTGTAGCGAGATGACCAACGGCAGATAGTTAGAGCAAAGGTCATCTCTGACAAAGACCGTCATTACAAAATTAAAAAGACATGCTAGCTAGCCATAGAGTGTGATTTGATTATGGCTATGAGAATAGGGCATCGCAGTAGCTGTGACATCACAGTAGCTGTGACATCACAGTAGCTGTGATGTCACCCACTCACAGATGTTTTGAACTATACAGAGATGGCTGATGGTGGATGTAGCGCAGAGACTCAATACGTTTATGTGACAAAGTTGCAGCATAACAAGTCAGATGGACCACTAACAATAAAGCTCGTTAGTGACGCTTGGGCATCACGACGACTACGCTCTTATTGTGGCCACAAAGTATGACTACGCACATGCATATTGAATTTAGGTCACTCATTATTCATGTGATGATTATTCAGTCTCATCTATCAGAGAAATAGCACATTCTGCATAAAGTGACCAGTTGTGTTTTTCTGTATTAATTAGAAAAGTGTACCAATACAAGGCACTGAGTTGGTTTGTTATTAAAGTCACATAATGGTTCCGTACAGCCTTTGTACCGATACACCAACTGCAGAACCTGTCCTTGGATGTGGAACATTCAATATAACTCAATGGAAAAATACAGAAACTAAATTAATTAAATGTAATTATAAAACGGCATTCAATATCTTTTTGTGCTTTTTTTTCATTGAATTATTTTGTCAAGGCCTGATCGACAAAAGACAATTTGGCCACAGTTCCAGTGGAAAATACAAGTTCAATAGAAGATGGACCTTGGTTGTCCTGCGAGGTAGCAGTAGTAGAAACTATATGTTGTAAGGCCTATGGCCTATAGCCAAGTGTTCTTCTAGTCTCATTCATAGTACACAGTTGCCATTTATGTGATCGATCAGAATATGATTATTTTTGTAAAGATAGTGAAGCATAACTACCAACTAGTCATCATCTTACCTATTCTCCTGAGAGTCAATGGAGACAAATACTGTCAGAGATGGATCATTATTAAATCAAATCAAATGAAATGTTTATTGGTCGCATACACATATTTAGCAGATGTTATTGCTTGTGTTCCTAGCTCCAGCAGTGCAGTATTATCTAACAATTCACAGCAATACACACACATCTGAAAGTAAAATAATGGAATCAAGAAATATATAAATATTAGGATGAGCAATGTCGGGGTCAGGACTATATACAGTTGAAGTCGGATGTTTACATACACTTAGGTTAGAGACATTAAAACTTGTTTTTCAACCACTCCAGATATTTATTGTTAACAAACTATGGTTTTAGCAAGTCGGTTAGGACATCTACTTTGTGCATGACACAAGTCATTTTTCCAACAATTGTGTACAGACAGATTATTTCACTTATAATTCACTGTATCACAATTCCAGTGGGTCAGAAGTTTACATACACTAAGTTGACTGTGCCTTTAAACAGCTTGGAAAATTCCAGAAAATGATGTCATGGCTTTACAAGCTTCTGATAGGCTAATTGACATCCTTTGAGTCAATTGGAGGTGTACCTGTGGATGTATTTCAAGAGCTACCTTCACACTCAGTGCCTCTTTGCTTGACATCATGGGAAAGTCTAAAGAAATCAGCCAAGACCTCATAAAATAAACATAGACCTCCACAAGTCTGGTTAATCCTTGGGAGTAATTTCCAAATGCCTGAAGGTACCACATTCATCTGTACAAACAATAGTACACATGTATAAACACCATGGGACCACACAGCCGTTATACCGCTCAGGAAGGAGACACGTTCTGTCTCCTAGAAATGAACGTACTTTGGTGCGAAAAGTGCAAATCAATCCCAGAACAAAAGTATCTCTATCCACAGTAAAACGAGTCCTGTATCGACATAAACTGAAAGGCCACTCAGCAAGGAAGAAGCCACTGCTCCAAAACCGCCATAAAAAAGCCAGACTACGGTTTGCAACTGCACATGGGGACAAATATCGTACTTTTTGGAGAAATGTCCTCTGGTCTGATGAAACAAAAATAGAACTGTTTGGCCATACAGACCATCGTTATGTTTGGAGGAAAAAGGGGGAGGCTTGCAAGCCGAAGAACACCATCCCAACCGTGAAGCTCGGGGGTGGCAACATCATGTTGTGGGGGTGCTTTGCTGCAGGAGTGACTGGCGCACTTCACAAAATAGATGGCTGAAGAACTGAAAAAGCGTGTGCGAGCAAGGAGGCTTATAAACCTGACTCAGTTACAGCAGCAACTGTCAGGAAGAATGAGTCAAAATTCACCCAACTTATTGTGGGAAGCTTGTGGAAGGCTACCTGAAACGTTTGACCAAAGTTAAACAATTTAAAG
>NW_026290774.1:102500-125000 GCF_023373465.1 Oncorhynchus keta | reverse complement strand
TTAGACCACTGAACCAGGGTCTGTAGTGGCGCCTCTAGCACTGAGATGCAGTGCCTTAGACCACTGAACCAGGGTCTGTAGTGGCGCCTCTAGCACTGAGATGCAGTGCCTTAGACCACTGAACCAGGGTCTGTAGTGGCGCCTCTAGCACTGAGATGCAGTGCCTTAGACTGCTGAGGCCGCTGCACCACTCAGAAGCCAGGTACCATGTTCATGGTATTTTTACTCTAAAATTGGTTACAGCAGAAAGGTAAAAAGATAAACACGACAAACTACATTAATATGTAAAACACATCTCTGTCTGGAGAGTCTGATTTCAACACATATCGATCACTGTGGCGTCTCGCTCATCTAGTTCATTATTAGACAGACAGGGTGTGTGTGTGTGTGTGTGTGTGTGTCTGTGTGTGTGTGTGTGTGTGTTTGTTTGTCCTGAGTGATAGGCAGACTCCAGAGGACCATTTACCCAGTCTGTAAGAATCAACCCACAGCTCCTCATTGTCATCCGAAACAAAGCCGTCTGAAATAGGAGCTCTGGGGTCTTACCTGACGCTCCGCGGCCCCCCACTTTTTCATTAAAAGCCGCAATCCAGGCAGCTGAGGCTCCGTTACACCACAATATGCCGAGCGGAATACAAGGGCAAACACATGCGACCCACTAGCCTTCGATGAAACCCCACAGATAGACGGCGGATGATTTCCTTTCTTCCTCTTAGCGACGGGTTTAAATGTAAATGGGTCTGCTGAGAGACAAACAGGTTTGTTCACGTCTCTCTGTGGTCTGTGGTTCTGGACTGGGCCCTGGGTTGGGGCTTCTTTACGGTAATAGGCCAGGACAGTGGGTTGTGTTACCTCCCCTAGTCTTTTGTTTCCTCTAATGCCCCATGTTGTCTCAATATTGAAATGTCTGACAGCATACTGTATGAAACCAGGAAACTAGCCAGATATCTTAATTAAGTGTCACAGAGACTCATCTCATACTGCATCTGTTCTACTTTTAATGTTTCTGGATTTAACATCTCTGTAGACTGGATTCAGATTTAATGTCTCTGTAGACTGGATTCAGATTTAATGTCTCTGTAGACTGGATTCAGATTTAATGTCTCTGTAGACTGGATTCAGATTTAATGTCTCTGTAGACTGGATTCAGATTTAATGTCTCTGTAGACTGGATTCAGATTTAATGTCTCTGTAGACTGGATTCAGGTTTAATGTCTCTGTAGACTGGATTCAGATTTAATGTCTCTGTAGACTGGATTCAGATTTAATGTCTCTGTAGACTGGATTCAGATTTAATGTCTCTTCAGATTTAATGTCTCTGTAGACTGGATTCAGATTTAATGTCTCTGTAGACTGGATTCAGATTTAATGTCTCTGTAGACTGGATTCAGATTTAATGTCTCTTCAGATTTAATGTCTCTGTAGACTGGATTCAGATTTAATGTCTCTGTAGACTGGATTCAGATTTAATGTCTCTGTAGACTGGATTCAGATTTAATGTCTCTGTAGACTGGATTCAGATTTAATGTCTCTGTAGACTGGATTCAGATTTAATGTCTCTGTAGACTGGATTCAGATTTAATGTCTCTTCAGATTTAATGTCTCTGTAGACTGGATTCAGGTTTAATGTCTCTGTAGACTGGATTCAGATTGAATGTCTCTTCAGATGTAATGTCTCTGTAGACTGGATTCAGATTTAATGTCTCTGTAGACTGGATTCAGGTTTAATGTCTCTGTAGACTGGATTCAGATTTAATGTCTCTGTAGACTGGATTCAGATTTAATGTCTCTGTAGACTGGATTCAGATTTAATGTCTCTTCAGATTTAATGTCTCTGTAGACTGGATTCAGGTTTAATGTCTCTGTAGACTGGATTCAGATTTAATGTCTCTGTAGACTGGATTCAGATTTAATGTCTCTTCAGATTTAACGTCTCTGTAGACTGGATTCAGATTTAATGTCTCTGTAGACTGGATTCAGGTTTAATGTCTCTGTAGACTGGATTCAGATTTAATGTCTCTTCAGATGTAATGTCTCTGTAGACTGGATTCAGGTTTAATGTCTCTGTAGACTGGATTCAGATTTAATGTCTCTGTAGACTGGATTCAGATTTAATGTCTCTGTAGACTGGATTCAGGTTTAATGTCTCTGTAGACTGGATTCAGGTTTAATGTCTCTTCAGATTTAATGTCTCTGTAGACTGGGTTCAGATTTAATGTCTCTGTAGACTGGATTCAGATTTAATGTCTCTGTAGACTGGATTCAGGTTTAATGTCTCTGTAGACTGGATTCAGGTTTAATGTCTCTGTAGACTGGATTCAGGTTTAATATCTCTGTAGACTGGATTCAGGTTTAATGTCTCTTCAGATTTAATGTCTCTGTAGACTGGATTCAGATGTAATGTCTCTGTAGACTGGATTCAGATTTAATGTCTCTGTAGACTGGATTCAGGTTTAATGTCTCTGCAGACTGGATTCAGGCTTAATGTCTCTGTAGACTGGATTCAGATTTAATGTCTCTTCAGATTTAATGTCTCTGTAGACTAGATTCAGGTTTAATGTCTCTGTAGACTGGATTCAGGTTTAAATGTCTCTGTAGACTGGATTCAGATTCAACATCTCTGTAGACTGGATTCAGGCTTAATGTCTCTGTAGACTGGATTCAGATTTAATGTCTCTTCAGATTTAATGTCTCTGTAGACTTGATTCAGGTTTAATGTCTCTGTAGACTTGATTCAGGTTTAATGTCTCTGTAGACTGGATTCAGGTTTAATGTCTCTGTAGACTGGATTCAGATTTAATGTCTCTGTAGACTGGATTAAGATGTAATGTCTCTGTAGACTGGATTCAGATTTAACATCTCTGTAGACTGGATTCAGATTTAATGTCTCTGTAGACTGGATTCAGATTTAATGTCTCCGTAGACTGGATTCAGATTGAATGTCTCTGTAGACTGGATTCAGGTTTAATGTCTCGGTAGACTGGATTCAGGTTTAATGTCTCTGTAGACTGGATTCAGGTTTAATGTCTCTGTAGACTGGATTCAGGTTTAATGTCTCTGTAGACTGGATTCAGGTTTAATGTCTCTGTAGACTGGATTCAGGTTTAATGTCTCTGTAGACTGGATTCAGATGTAATGTCTCTGTAGACTAGATTCATTGGATTTCATTTGTTTACAAATGTTTAGATGATATTTAGAAATGAGAAGATCTTTATACAGGTCTATCATAAAGGCATTACGATGATTTGTTAATTTGTAACAGTGGTAGACTGGGGAGGCAGGTAGGATAGTGGTTAAAGTGTTGGGGCAGTAACTGAAAGGTTGCTGGATCGAATCCCTGAGCTGATCTGTTGTTCTGACCCTGAACAAGGCAGTTAACCCACTGTTCCCCGGTAGGCTGTCATTGTAAATAAGAATTTGTTCTGAACTGACTTGCCTAGTTAGATAAAGGTTAAATAAAGGTTACATTTTAAAATAGACTCTGCTCTTAAGTTTCTGATCAGATCAAACCAATGTGTTCATATGTAACAGTATGTTTCTGGTCAGATCAAACCAATGTGTTCATATGTAACAGTATGTTTCTGGTCAGATCAAACCAATGTGTTCATATGTAACAGTATGTTTCTGGTCAGATCAAACCAATGTGTTCATATGTAACAGTATGTTTCTGGTCAGATCAAACCAATGTGTTCATATGTTTCTGGTCAAAACAGTATGTTTGTTTCTGGTCAGATCAAACCAATGTGTTCATATGTAACAGTATGTTTCTGGTCAGATCAAACCAATGTGTTCATATGTAACAGTATGTTTCTGGTCAGATCAAACCAATGTGTTCATATGTAACAGTATGTTTCTGGTCAGATCAAACCAATGTGTTCATATGTAACAGTATGTTTCTGGTCAGATCAAACCAATGTGTTCATATGTAAGTATGTTTCTGGTCAGTATGTTTCAGTATGGTCAGATCAAACCAATGTGTTCATATGTAACAGTATGTTTCTGGTCAGATCAAACCAATGTGTTCATATGTAACAGTATGTTTCTGGTCAGATCAAACAGATCAAACCAATGTGTTCATATGTAACAGTATGTTTCTGGTCAGATCAAACCAATGTGTTCATATGTAACAGTATGTTTCTGGTCAGATCAAACCAATGTGTTCATATGTAACAGTATGTTTCTGGTCAGATCAAACCAATGTGTTCATATGTAACAGTATGTTTCTGGTCAGATCAAACCAATGTGTTCATATGTAACAGTATGTTTCTGGTCAGATCAAACCAATGTGTTCATATGTAACAGTATGTTTCTGGTCAGATCAAACCAATGTGTTCATATGTAACAGTATGTTTCTGGTCAGATCAAACCAATGTGTTCATAGCTAAGGACCCTGGGACTAAACACCTCCCTCTGCAACTGTATCCTGGACTTCCTGACAGGCCGCCCCCAGGTGGTGAGGGTAGGTAACAACACGTCTGTCACGCTGATCCTCAACACTGGGGTCCCTCAGGGCTACTGTACTCCCTGTTTAAACACGACTGCGTGGCCAAAAACGACTCCATCACCATCATTAATTTAGCTGACGACACAACAGTGGCCTGATCACCGACAACGATCAGACAGCCTATAGGGAGGAGGTCAGAGACCTGGTCGTGTGGTGCCACGACAACAACCTCTCCCTCGATGTGACCAAGACAAAGGAGCTGATCGTGGACTACAGGAAAAGGTGGGCCAAACAGGCCCCCATTAACATCGCCGGGGCTGTAGTGGAGCAGGTCGGGAGTTTCAAGTTCCTTGGTGTCCACATCACCAACAAACTAACATGGTCCAAACACACCAAGACAGTTGTGAAGAGGGAACGACAACACCTTTTCCCCCTCAGGAGACTGAAAAGATTTGGTATGGGTCTCCAGATCCTCAAATTGTTATACAGCTGCACCATCGAGAGCATCCTGACCGGTTGCATCACCGCCTGGTATGGCAACTGCTCGGCATCTGAATGTAAGGCACTACAGAGGGTTGTGTGAACAGCCCAGTACATCACTGGGGCCAAGCTTCCTGCCATCCAGGACCTATATAATAGGTGGTGTCAGAGGAAAGCCCTAAAAATTGTCAGAGACTCCAGTCACCCAAATCATAGACTGTTTTCTCTGCTACCGAAGCGCCAAGTCTAGGACCAAAAGGCTCCTTAACAGCTTCTACCCCCAAGCCATAAGCCTGCTGACCAATTAATCAAATGGCCACCAGACTATTTACATTGACCCCCCTTTTGTTTTGTACACTGCTGCTACTCACTGTTTATTATCTCTGCAGTCACTTCACCCTACTTACATGTACACTGCTGCTACTCACTGTTTATTATCTATGCAGAGTCACTTCACCCCTACCTACATGTACACTGCTGCTACTCACTGTTTATTATCTATGCAGAGTCACTTCACCCCTACCTACATGTACACTGCTGCTACTCACTGTTTATTATCTATGCATAGTCACTTCACCCCTACCTACATGTACACTGCTGCTACTCACTGTTTATTATCTATGCATAGTCACTTCACCCCTACCTACATGTACACTGCTGCTACTCACTGTTTATTATCTCTGCAGTCACTTCACCCTACCTACATGTACACTGCTGCTACTCACTGTTTATTATCTCTGCATAGTCACTTCACCCTACCTACATGTACACTGCTGCTACTCGCTGTTTATTATCTATGCAGTCACTTCACCCCTACCTACATGTACACTGCTGCTACTCGCTGTTTATTATCTATGCATAGTCACTTCACCCCTACCTACATGTACACTGCTGCTACTCACTGTTTATTATCTCTGCAGTCACTTCACCCCTACCTACATGTACACTGCTGCTACTCACTGTTTATTATCTCTGCAGAGTCACTTCACCTCTACCTACATGTACAAATTACCTCAACTAACCTGTACCCCCGCACACTGACTCGGTACCCCCTGTATATAGTCTCCACACTGACTCGGTACCCCACTGTTTATTAGTCTCCACACTGACTCGGTATCCCCTGTATATAGTCTCCACACTGACTCGGTACCCCCTGTATATAGTCTCCACATTGACTCGGTACCCCCTGTATATAGTCTCCACACTGATTCGGTACCCCCTGTATATAGTCTCCACATTGACTTGGTACCCCCTGTATATAGCCTCTACATTGACTCGGTACCCCCTGTATACAGCCTCTACACTGACTCGGTACCCCCTGTATACAGCCTCTACACTGACTCGGTACCCCCTGTATATAGTCTCCACATTGACTCGGTACCCCCTGTATATAGCCTCTACATTGACTCGGTACCCCCTGTATACAGCCTCTACACTGACTCGGTACCCCCTGTATACAGCCTCTACACTGACTCGGTACCCCCTGTATATAGTCTCCACACTGACTCGGTACCCCCTGTATATAGTCTCCACACTGACTCGGTACCCCCTGTATATAGCCTCTACACTGACTCGGTACCCCCTGTATACAGCCTCTACACTGACTCGGTACCCCCTGTATACAGTCTCCACATTGACTCGGTACCCCCTGTATATAGCCTCTACATTGACTCGGTACCCCCTGTATATAGCCTCTACATTGACTCGGTACCCCCTGTATATAGCCTCCACACTGACTCGGTACCCCCTGTATATAGCCTCCACATTGACTCGGTACCCCCTGTATATAGTCTCCACACTGACTCAGTACCCCCTGTATATAGTCTCCACACTGACTCGGTACCCCCTGTATACAGCCTCTACACTGACTCGGTACCCCCTGTATATAGTCTCCACACTGACTCAGTACCCCCTGTATATAGCCTCCACATTGACTCGGTACCCCCTGTATATAGTCTCCACACTGACTCGGTACCCCCTGTATATAGTCTCCACACTGACTCGGTACCCCCTGTATATAGTCTCCACACTGACTCGGTACCCCCTGTATATAGTCTCTACACTGACTCGGTACCCCCTGTATATAGTCTCCACACTGACTCAGTACCCCCTGTATATAGCCTCCACATTGACTCGGTACCCCCTGTATATAGTCTCCACACTGACTCGGTACCCCCTGTATATAGTCTCCACACTGACTCGGTACCCCCTGTATATAGTCTCCACACTGACTCGGTACCCCCTGTATATAGTCTCCACACTGACTCGGTACCCCCTGTATATAGTCTCCACACTGACTCGGTACCCCCTGTATATAGTCTCCACACTGACTCGGTACCCCCTGTATATAGTCTCCACACTGACTCGGTACCCCCTGTATATAGTCTCCACACTGACTCAGTACCCCCTGTATATAGTCTCCACACTGACTCGGTACCCCCTGTATATAGTCTCCACACTGACTCCTTACCCCTGTATATAGTCTCCACACTGACTCAGTACCCCTGTATATAGCCTCCACACTGACTCAGTACCCCTGTATATAGCCTCTACACTCAGTACCCCCTGTATACAGCCTCCACACTGACTCAGTACCCCCTGTATATAGTCTCCACACTGACTCAGTACCCCTGTATATAGTCTCCACACTGACTCAGTACCCCTGTATATAGTCTCCACACTGACTCAGTACCCCTGTATATAGTCTCCACACTGACTCAGTACCCCTGTATATAGTCTCCACACTGACTCAGTACCCCTGTATATAGTCTCCACACTGACTCAGTACCCCCTGTATATAGTCTCCACACTGACTCAGTACCCCTGTATATAGTCTCCACACTGACTCAGTACCCCTGTATATAGCCTCTACACTCAGTACCCCCTGTATATAGCCTCTACACTGACTCAGTACCCCTGTATATAGTCTCCACACTGACTCAGTACCCCTGTATATAGCCTCTACACTGACTCAGTACCCCCTGTATATAGTCTCCACACTGACTCAGTACCCCCTGTATATAGCCTCTACACTGACTCAGTACCCCCTGTATATAGTCTCCACACTGACTCAGTACCCCTGTATATAGTCTCCACACTGACTCAGTACCCCCTGTATATAGTCTCCACACTGACTCAGTACCCCCTGTATATAGTCTCCACACTGACTCAGTACCCCCTGTATATAGTCTCCACACTGACTCAGTACCCCCTGTATATAGTCTCCACACTGACTCAGTACCCCTGTATATAGTCTCCACACTGACTCAGTACCCCTGTATATAGTCTCCACACTGACTCGGTACCCCCTGTATATAGCCTCTACACTCAGTACCCCCTGTATATAGTCTCCACACTGACTCAGTACCCCCTGTATATAGTCTCCACACTGACTCAGTACCCCCTGTATATAGTCTCCACACTGACTCAGTACCCCTGTATATAGTCTCCACACTGACTCAGTACCCCTGTATATAGTCTCCACATTGACTCAGTACCCCCTGTATATAGCCTCTACACTCAGTACCCCTGTATATAGTCTCCACATTGACTCAGTACCCCTGTATATAGCCTCTACACTCAGTACCCCCTGTATATAGTCTCCACACTGACTCAGTACCCCCTGTATATAGTCTCCACATTGACTCAGTACCCCTGTATATAGCCTCTACACTCAGTACCCCTGTATATAGTCTCCACATTGACTCAGTACCCCCTGTATATAGCCTCTACACTCAGTACCCCTGTATATAGTCTCCACACTGACTCGGTACCCCCTGTATATAGTCTCCACACTGACTCAGTACCCCTGTATATAGCCTCCACACTGACTCAGTACCCCCTGTATATAGCCTCTACACTCAGTACCCCCTGTATACAGCCTCCACACTGACTCAGTACCCCTGTATATAGTCTCCACACTGACTCAGTACCCCCTGTATATAGTCTCCACACTGACTCAGTACCCCCTGTATATAGTCTCCACACTGACTCAGTACCCCTGTATATAGTCTCCACACTGACTCAGTACCCCCTGTATATAGTCTCCACACTGACTCAGTACCCCCTGTATATAGTCTCCACACTGACTCAGTACCCCCTGTATATAGTCTCCACACTGACTCAGTACCCCCTGTATATAGTCTCCACACTGACTCAGTACCCCCTGTATATAGCCTCTACACTCAGTACCCCTGTATATAGCCTCTACACTGACTCAGTACCCCTGTATATAGTCTCCACACTGACTCAGTACCCCCTGTATATAGCCTCTACACTGACTCAGTACCCCCTGTATATAGTCTCCACACTGACTCAGTACCCCTGTATATAGCCTCTACACTGACTCAGTACCCCCTGTATATAGTCTCCACACTGACTCAGTACCCCCTGTATATAGTCTCCACACTGACTCAGTACCCCCTGTATATAGTCTCCACACTGACTCAGTACCCCTGTATATAGTCTCCACACTGACTCAGTACCCCCTGTATATAGTCTCCACACTGACTCAGTACCCCCTGTATATAGTCTCCACACTGACTCAGTACCCCTGTATATAGTCTCCACACTGACTCAGTACCCCCTGTATATAGTCTCCACACTGACTCGGTACCCCCTGTATATAGCCTCTACACTCAGTACCCCCTGTATATAGTCTCCACACTGACTCAGTACCCCCTGTATATAGTCTCCACACTGACTCAGTACCCCTGTATATAGTCTCCACACTGACTCAGTACCCCTGTATATAGTCTCCACACTGACTCAGTACCCCCTGTATATAGTCTCCACATTGACTCGGTACCCCCTGTATATAGTCTCCACACTGACTCAGTACCCCCTGTATATAGTCTCCACACTGACTCAGTACCCCCTGTATATAGTCTCCACATTGACTCAGTACCCCTGTATATAGCCTCTACACTCAGTACCCCCTGTATATAGTCTCCACATTGACTCAGTACCCCCTGTATATAGCCTCTACACTCAGTACCCCCTGTATATAGTCTCCACACTGACTCAGTACCCCCTGTATATAGTCTCCACATTGACTCAGTACCCCCTGTATATAGCCTCTACACTCAGTACCCCCTGTATATAGTCTCCACATTGACTCAGTACCCCTGTATATAGCCTCTACACTCAGTACCCCCTGTATATAGTCTCCACACTGACTCAGTACCCCCTGTATATAGTCTCCACACTGACTCAGTACCCCTGTATATAGTCTCCACACTGACTCAGTACCCCCTGTATATAGTCTCCACACTGACTCAGTACCCCCTGTATATAGTCTCCACACTGACTCAGTACCCCCTGTATATAGTCTCCACACTGACTCAGTACCCCCTGTATATAGTCTCCACACTGACTCGGTACCCCCTGTATATAGTCTCCACACTGACTCAGTACCCCCTGTATATAGTCTCCACACTGACTCAGTACCCCCTGTATATAGTCTCCACACTGACTCAGTACCCCCTGTATATAGTCTCCACACTGACTCAGTACCCCCTGTATATAGTCTCCACACTGACTCGGTACCCCCTGTATATAGTCTCCACACTGACTCAGTACCCCCTGTATATAGTCTCCACACTGACTCGGTACCCCCTGTATATAGCCTCCACACTGACTCAGTACCCCCTGTATATAGTCTCCACACTGACTCGGTACCCCCTGTATATAGTCTCCACACTGACTCAGTACCCCCTGTATATAGCCTCTACACTGACTCAGTACCCCCTGTATATAGTCTCCACACTGACTTAGTACCCCTGTATATAGTCTCTACACTGACTCAGTACCCCCTGTATATAGTCTCCACACTGACTCAGTACCCCTGTATATAGTCTCTACACTGACTCAGTACCCCCTGTATATAGTCTCCACACTGACTCAGTACCCCCTGTATATAGTCTCTACACTGACTCAGTACCCCCGTATATAGTCTCCACACTGACTCAGTACCCCTGTATATAGTCTCTACACTCAGTACCCCCTGTATATAGTCTCCACACTGACTCAGTACCCCTGTATATAGTCTCCACACTGACTCAGTACCCCCTGTATATAGTCTCCACACTGACTCAGTACCCCTGTATATAGTCTCCACACTGACTCAGTACCCTCTGTATATAGCCTCTACACTGACTCAGTACCCCTGTATATAGTCTCCACACTGACTTAGTACCCCCTGTATATAGTCTCTACACTGACTCAGTACCCCCTGTATATAGTCTCCACACTGACTCAGTACCCCTGTATATAGTCTCTGACACTGACTCAGTACCCCCTGTATATAGTCTCTACACTGACTTAGTACCCCCTGTATATAGTCTCTACACTGACTCAGTACCCCCTGTATATAGTCTCCACACTGACTCAGTACCCCCTGTATATAGTCTCTACACTCAGTACCCCCTGTATATAGTCTCCACACTGACTCAGTACCCCCTGTATATAGTCTCCACAGTGACTCAGTACCCCTGTATATAGTCTCCACACTGACTCAGTACCCCCTGTATATAGTCTCCACACTGACTCAGTACCCCCTGTATATAGTGTCCACATTGACTCGGTACCCCCTGTATATAGTCTCCACACTGACTCAGTACCCCCTGTATATAGTCTCCACACTGACTCAGTACCCCCTGTATATAGTCTCCACATTGACTCAGTACCCCCTGTATATAGCCTCTACACTCAGTACCCCCTGTATATAGTCTCCACATTGACTCAGTACCCCTGTATATAGCCTCTACACTCAGTACCCCCTGTATATAGTCTCCACACTGACTCAGTACCCCTGTATATAGTCTCCACATTGACTCAGTACCCCCTGTATATAGCCTCTACACTCAGTACCCCCTGTATATAGTCTCCACATTGACTCAGTACCCCTGTATATAGCCTCTACACTCAGTACCCCCTGTATATAGTCTCCACACTGACTCAGTACCCCTGTATATAGTCTCCACACTGACTCAGTACCCCCTGTATATAGTCTCCACACTGACTCAGTACCCCCTGTATATAGTCTCCACACTGACTCAGTACCCCCTGTATATAGTCTCCACACTGACTCAGTACCCCCTGTATATAGTCTCCACACTGACTCAGTACCCCCTGTATATAGTCTCCACACTGACTCGGTACCCCCTGTATATAGTCTCCACACTGACTCAGTACCCCCTGTATATAGTCTCCACACTGACTCAGTACCCCCTGTATATAGTCTCCACACTGACTCAGTACCCCCTGTATATAGTCTCCACACTGACTCAGTACCCCCTGTATATAGTCTCCACACTGACTCGGTACCCCCTGTATATAGTCTCCACACTGACTCAGTACCCCCTGTATATAGTCTCCACATTGACTCGGTACCCCCTGTATATAGCCTCCACACTGACTCAGTACCCCCTGTATATAGTCTCCACACTGACTCGGTACCCCCTGTATATAGTCTCCACACTGACTCAGTACCCCTGTATATAGCCTCTACACTGACTCAGTACCCCCTGTATATAGTCTCCACACTGACTTAGTACCCCCTGTATATAGTCTCTACACTGACTCAGTACCCCTGTATATAGTCTCCACACTGACTCAGTACCCCTGTATATAGTCTCTACACTGACTCAGTACCCCCTGTATATAGTCTCCACACTGACTCAGTACCCCCTGTATATAGTCTCTACACTGACTTAGTACCCCCCGTATATAGTCTCTACACTGACTCAGTACCCCCTGTATATAGTCTCCACACTGACTCAGTACCCCCTGTATATAGTCTCTACACTCAGTACCCCCTGTATATAGTCTCCACACTGACTCAGTACCCCCTGTATATAGTCTCCACACTGACTCAGTACCCCCTGTATATAGTCTCCACACTGACTCAGTACCCTCTGTATATAGCCTCTACACTGACTCAGTACCCCCTGTATATAGTCTCCACACTGACTTAGTACCCCCTGTATATAGTCTCTACACTGACTCAGTACCCCCTGTATATAGTCTCCACACTGACTCAGTACCCCCTGTATATAGTCTCTACACTGACTCAGTACCCCTGTATATAGTCTCCACACTGACTCAGTACCCCCTGTATATAGTCTCTACACTGACTTAGTACCCCCTGTATATAGTCTCTACACTGACTCAGTACCCCCTGTATATAGTCTCCACACTGACTCAGTACCCCTGTATATAGTCTCTACACTCAGTACCCCTGTATATAGTCTCCACACTGACTCAGTACCCCCTGTATATAGTCTCCACACTGACTCAGTACCCCCTGTATATAGTCTCCACACTGACTCAGTACCCCCTGTATATAGTCTCTACACTGACTTAGTACCCCCTGTATATAGTCTCTACACTGACTCAGTACCCCCTGTATATAGTCTCTACACTGACTCAGTACCCCTGTATATAGTCTCTACACTGACTCAGTACCCCCTGTATATAGTCTCCACACTGACTCAGTACCCCCTGTATATAGTCTCTACACTCAGTACCCCCTGTATATAGTCTCCACACTGACTCAGTACCCCTGTATATAGTCTCCACACTGACTCAGTACCCCCTGTATATAGTCTCCACACTGACTCAGTACCCCCTGTATATAGTCTCCACACTGACTCAGTACCCCTGTATATAGTCTCCACACTGACTCAGTACCCCCTGTATATAGTCTCCACACTGACTCAGTACCCCCTGTATATAGTCTCCACACTGACTCAGTACCCCCTGTATATAGTCTCCACACTGACTCAGTACCCCTGTATATAGTCTCCACACTGACTCAGTACCCCCTGTATATAGTCTCCACACTGACTCAGTACCCCCTGTATATAGTCTCCACACTGACTCAGTACCCCCTGTATATAGTCTCCACACTGACTCAGTACCCCTGTATATAGTCTCCACACTGACTCAGTACCCCTGTATATAGTCTCCACACTGACTCAGTACCCCCTGTATATAGTCTCCACACTGACTCAGTACCCCCTGTATATAGTCTCCACACTGACTCAGTACCCCCTGTATATAGTCTCCACACTGACTCAGTACCCCCTGTATATAGTCTCCACACTGACTCAGTACCCCCTGTATATAGTCTCCACACTGACTCAGTACCCCTGTATATAGTCTCCACACTGACTCAGTACCCCCTGTATATAGTCTCCATGACTCAGTACCCCACTCTGACTCGGTACCCCCTGTATATAGTCTCCACACTGACTCAGTACCCCCTGTATATAGTCTCCACACTGACTCGGTACCCCCTGTATATAGCCTCTACACTGACTCAGTACCCCTGTATATAGTCTCCACACTGACTCAGTACCCCCTGTATATAGTCTCCACACTGACTCAGTACCCCCTGTATATAGTCTCTACACTGACTCAGTACCCCTGTATATAGTCTCCACACTGACTCAGTACCCCCTGTATATAGTCTCTACACTGACTCAGTACCCCCTGTATATAGTCTCCACACTGACTCAGTACCCCCTGTATATAGTCTCTACACTGACTTAGTACCCCCTGTATATAGTCTCTACACTGACTCAGTACCCCCTGTATATAGTCTCCACACTGACTCAGTACCCCCTGTATATAGTCTCTACACTCAGTACCCCCTGTATATAGTCTCCACACTGACTCAGTACCCCTGTATATAGTCTCCACACTGACTCAGTACCCCCTGTATATAGTCTCCACACTGACTCAGTACCCTCTGTATATAGCCTCTACACTGACTCAGTACCCCCTGTATATAGTCTCCACACTGACTTAGTACCCCTGTATATAGTCTCTACACTGACTCAGTACCCCCTGTATATAGTCTCCACACTGACTCAGTACCCCCTGTATATAGTCTCTACACTGACTCAGTACCCCCTGTATATAGTCTCCACACTGACTCAGTACCCCCTGTATATAGTCTCTACACTGACTTAGTACCCCCTGTATATAGTCTCTACACTGACTCAGTACCCCTGTATATAGTCTCCACACTGACTCAGTACCCCCTGTATATAGTCTCCACACTGACTCAGTACCCCCTGTATATAGTCTCCACACTGACTCAGTACCCCTGTATATAGTCTCCACACTGACTCAGTACCCCCTGTATATAGTCTCCACACTGACTCAGTACCCCCTGTATATAGTCTCCACACTGACTCAGTACCCCCTGTATATAGTCTCCACACTGACTCAGTACCCCCTGTATATAGTCTCCACACTGACTCGGTACCCCTGTATATAGCCTCTACACTGACTCAGTACCCCTGTATATAGTCTCCACACTGACTCGGTACCCCCTGTATATAGTCTCCACACTGACTCAGTACCCCTGTATATAGTCTCCACACTGACTCAGTACCCCCTGTATATAGTCTCCACACTGACTCAGTACCCCCTGTATATAGTCTCCACACTGACTCAGTACCCCCTGTATATAGTCTCCACGCTGACTCAGTACCCCCTGTATATAGTCTCCACACTGACTCAGTAACCCCTGTATATAGTCTCCACACTGACTCGGTACCCCCTGTATATAGCCTCTACACTGACTCGGTACCCCCTGTATATAGTCTCCACACTGACTCGGTACCCCCTGTATATAGTCTCCACACTGACTCAGTACCCCCTGTATATAGCCTCTACACTGACTCAGTACCCCCTGTATATAGTCTCCACACTGACTTAGTACCCCTGTATATAGTCTCTACACTGACTCAGTACCCCCTGTATATAGTCTCCACACTGACTCAGTACCCCCTGTATATAGTCTCTACACTGACTCAGTACCCCCTGTATATAGTCTCCACACTGACTCAGTACCCCTGTATATAGTCTCTACACTGACTTAGTACCCCCGTATATAGTCTCTACACTGACTCAGTACCCCTGTATATAGTCTCCACACTGACTCAGTACCCCCTGTATATAGTCTCTACACTCAGTACCCCCTGTATATAGTCTCCACACTGACTCAGTACCCCCTGTATATAGTCTCCACACTGACTCAGTACCCCTGTATATAGTCTCCACACTGACTCAGTACCCTCTGTATATAGCCTCTACACTGACTCAGTACCCCTGTATATAGTCTCCACACTGACTTAGTACCCCCTGTATATAGTCTCTACACTGACTCAGTACCCCCTGTATATAGTCTCCACACTGACTCAGTACCCCCTGTATATAGTCTCTACACTGACTCAGTACCCCTGTATATAGTCTCCACACTGACTCAGTACCCCCTGTATATAGTCTCCACACTGACTCAGTACCCCCTGTATATAGTCTCTACACTGACTCAGTACCCCCTGTATATAGTCTCCACACTGACTCAGTACCCCCTGTATATAGTCTCTACACTGACTTAGTACCCCCTGTATATAGTCTCTACACTGACTCAGTACCCCCTGTATATAGTCTCCACACTGACTCAGTACCCCCTGTATATAGTCTCCACACTGACTCAGTACCCCCTGTATATAGTCTCCACACTGACTCAGTACCCCTGTATATAGTCTCCACACTGACTCAGTACCCCTGTATATAGTCTCCACACTGACTCAGTACCCCCTGTATATAGTCTCCACACTGACTCGGTACCCCTGTATATAGTCTCCACACTGACTCAGTACCCCCTGTATATAGTCTCCACACTGACTCGGTACCCCTGTATATAGCCTCTACACTGACTCAGTACCCCTGTATATAGTCTCCACACTGACTCGGTACCCCCTGTATATAGTCTCCACACTGACTCAGTACCCCCTGTATATAGTCTCCACACTGACTCAGTACCCCCTGTATATAGTCTCCACACTGACTCAGTACCCCCTGTATATAGTCTCCACACTGACTCGGTACCCCCTGTATATAGTCTCCACACTGACTCGGTACCCCCTGTATATAGTCTCCACACTGACTCGGTACCCCCTGTATATAGTCTCCACACTGACTCGGTACCCCCTGTATATAGCCTCTACACTGACTCAGTACCCCTGTATATAGTCTCCACACTGACTCGGTACCCCCTGTATATAGTCTCCACACTGACTCAGTACCCCTGTATATAGCCTCTACACTGACTCAGTACCCCCTGTATATAGTCTCCACACTGACTTAGTACCCCTGTATATAGTCTCTACACTGACTCAGTACCCCCTGTATATAGTCTCCACACTGACTCAGTACCCCCTGTATATAGTCTCCACACTGACTCAGTACCCCCTGTATATAGTCTCCACACTGACTCAGTACCCCCTGTATATAGTCTCTACACTGACTTAGTACCCCCGTATATAGTCTCTACACTGACTCAGTACCCCTGTATATAGTCTCCACACTGACTCAGTACCTTCTGTATATAGTCTCTACACTCAGTACCCCCTGTATATAGTCTCCACACTGACTCAGTACCCCCTGTATATAGTCTCCACACTGACTCAGTACCCCTGTATATAGTCTCCACACTGACTCAGTACCCTCTGTATATAGCCTCTACACTGACTCAGTACCCCCTGTATATAGTCTCCACACTGACTTAGTACCCCCTGTATATAGTCTCTACACTGACTCAGTACCCCTGTATATAGTCTCCACACTGACTCAGTACCCCCTGTATATAGTCTCTACACTGACTCAGTACCCCCTGTATATAGTCTCCACACTGACTCAGTACCCCTGTATATAGTCTCTACACTGACTTAGTACCCCCTGTATATAGTCTCTACACTGACTCAGTACCCCTGTATATAGTCTCCACACTGACTCAGTACCCCCTGTATATAGTCTCTACACTCAGTACCCCTGTATATAGTCTCCACACTGACTCAGTACCCCCTGTATATAGTCTCCACACTGACTCAGTACCCCCTGTATATAGTCTCCACACTGACTCAGTACCCCCTGTATATAGTCTCTACACTGACTTAGTACCCCCTGTATATAGTCTCTACACTGACTCAGTACCCCCTGTATATAGTCTCTACACTGACTCAGTACCCCTGTATATAGTCTCTACACTGACTCAGTACCCCCTGTATATAGTCTCCACACTGACTCAGTACCCCCTGTATATAGTCTCTACACTCAGTACCCCCTGTATATAGTCTCCACACTGACTCAGTACCCCCTGTATATAGTCTCCACACTGACTCAGTACCCCCTGTATATAGTCTCCACACTGACTCAGTACCCCCTGTATATAGTCTCCACACTGACTCAGTACCCCCTGTATATAGTCTCCACACTGACTCAGTACCCCCTGTATATAGTCTCCACACTGACTCAGTACCCCCTGTATATAGTCTCCACACTGACTCAGTACCCCCTGTATACAGTCCTGTTATTGTTATTTTATTGTGTTATCTTTTATTATTTTTGACTTGAGTTTATTTGGTAAAAAAAAACTCTTCTTGAACTGCACTGTTGGTTAAGGGCTTGTAATTAAGCATTTAACAGTAAGATCTACACCTGTTGTATTCTGCGCATGTGACAAATAAAGTTTGATTTGATGTGTAACAGTCCTAGACTCCTATGTTTCTGATCAGGTCAGAGCAGCAGCAGGTTAGTGTCCAAGGCGAACCTGTTTCCCTGAAACGTGGACTAGCAGTGTAATTACAGGGCAACAGTTCATCCCCTAAGAACCAGAGCAGGTACAGGGAAAGATGGACCTGTCACACACCCTGCCACACGCAGGTAGGCAGGCAGGCACGCGCACACATACACACACACACACACACGCACACATACACACACGCACGCAGGCACGCACGCATGCAGGCAGGCAGGCACGCGCACACACACGCACGCACACACACACTTACACGCACGCACACACACACACACACGCACGCACGCACGCACGCACACACACACACACATACACGCACGCACGCACGCACGCGCACACACACACACACATAGACACACGCACGCAGGCAGGCACACACCCGCAGGCGCACACACACACAAACATGCAGGCACACACACACGCAGACACACACACACACAAAACACGCATACACACACATACACAAACAATGCAGGCACACACACACACACAAACAATGCAGGCACACACACACACACAAACAATGCAGGCACACACACACACAAAACACATGCAGGCACACACACACACAAAACACGCAGGCACACACACCATGTCAATGTATGTTTTCACGCTAGCGTGGACTACGAGACAATGTAATTAAGATGTAATGTCCACTGTAAGTAGTCCTGAGTGCCAAATGTAAATATGTCAAATGACTCCACAGCTAATTGATGTGGCCACTTTAATAACCCTGGAAATGCAACAGGGTTTAATTCTGCTAATTCAACTTCTATTTAAGTTCTTTGTCAATTTACTGCGAGGTGGAGACATAAACACACATGGTCACCTTGTATTATATCTACAGTTAGATTCCTGGTCCTTGTTCCATCACACTATTCTGTCCATAGAACACCACCCCCTGGTGGTAGAACCCGATAGACCCAGTTATCCCTAAGCTCTGGTCTAAGGTCAGTATTACCTTTTAAAGGTAGGGTTTCTTTAATGATTAAGATAGAGTCAAGCTGTTCCTAGGTCATCTTCTCTAGGGTTTTCTCTCGGGGCTTGAGCGACTTACAATTACAAGTCTTGAACAGAGGAGGCCTGTAAGCATGAACGTATCAGATCAGACTGTTTGAGAGAAACATTTTTCTATCGTCAAATCTAATTGTATTGGTTGTGTACACATCTTTTTCAGATGTAATCGCAGGTGCAGCGAAATATTTATCTTTCTAGCTCAATACGGGGCGGCAGGGCAGCCGAGTGGTTAGAGTGTTGGACTAGTAACCGAAAGGTTGCAAGTTCAAATCCCCGAGCTGACAAGGTACAAATCTGTCGTTCTGCTCCTGAACAGGCAGTTAACCCACTGTTCCTAGGCCGTCATTGAAAATAAGAATTTGTTCTTAACTGACTTGCCTAGTTAAATAAAGGTAAAATAAAAAAATAAAATACACACAAATCCCTCAAATAAAAATAAAGAAATTAAGAAATATCTTGGTCTTGTTTGACTGGATTTCCCAAAGATTGGAAAGCAGCTGCGGTCATCCCCCTCTTCAAAGGGGGGGACACTCTTGACCCAAACTGCTACAGACCTATATCTATCCTACCATGCCTTCGAAAGCCAAGTCAACAAACAGATTACCGACCATTTCGAATCTCAACATACCTTCTCTGCTATGCAATCTGGTTTCAGAGCTGGTCATGGGTGCACCTCAGCCACGCTCAAGGTCCTAAACGATATCTTAACCGCCATCGATAAGAAACATTACTGTGCAGCCGTATTCATTGATCTGGCCAAGGCTTTCGACTCTGTCAACCACCACATCCTCATCAGCAGACTCGACAGCCTTGGTTTCTCAAATGATTGCCTCGCCTGGTTCACCAACTACTTCTCTGATAGAGTTCAGTGTGTCAAATCGGAGGGTCTGCTGTCCGGACCTCTGGCAGTCTCTATGGGGGTGCCACAGGGTTCAATTCTTGGACCGACTCTCTTCTCTGTATACATCAATGAGGTCGCTCTTGCTGCTGGTGAGTCCCTGATCCACCTCTATGCAGATGACACCATTCTGTATACTTCTGGCCCTTCTTTGGACACTGTGTTAACAACCCTCCAGGCAAGCTTCAATGCCATACAACTCTCCTTCCGTGGCCTCCAATTGCTCTTAAATACAAGTAAAACTAAATGCATGCTCTTCAACCGATCGCTACCTGCACCTACCCGCCTGTCCAACATCACTACTCTGGACGGCTCTGACTTAGAATACGTGGACAACTACAAATACTTAGGTGTCTGGTTAGACTGTAAACTCTCCTTCCAGACCCATATCAAACATCTCCAATCCAAAGTTAAATCTAGAATTGGCTTCCTATTTCGCAACAAAGCATCCTTCACTCATGCTGCCAAACATACCCTTGTAAAACTGACCATCCTACCAATCCTCGACTTTGGCGATGTCATTTACAAAATAGCCTCCAATACCCTACTCAACAAATTGGATGCAGTCTATCACAGTGCAATCCGTTTTGTCACCAAAGCCCCATATACTACCCACCATTGCGACTTGTACGCTCTCGTTGGCTGGCCCTCGCTTCATACTCGTCGCCAAACCCACTGGCTCCATGTCATCTACAAGACCCTGCTAGGTAAAGTCCCCCCTTATCTCAGCTCGCTGGTCACCATAGCATCTCCCACCTGTAGCACACGCTCCAGCAGGTATATCTCTCTAGTCACCCCCAAAACCAATTCTTTCTTTGGCCGCCTCTCCTTCCAGTTCTCTGCTGCCAATGACTGGAACGAACTACAAAAATCTCTGAAACTGGAAACACTTATCTCCCTCACTAGCTTTAAGCACAAACTGTCAGAGCATCTTACAGATTACTGCACCTGTACATAGCCCACCTATAATTTAGCCCAAACAACTACCTCTTTCCCAACTGTATTTAATTAATACATTTATTTTGCTGCTTTGCACCCCATTATTTTTATTTCTACTTTGCACATTCTTCCATTGCAAAACTACCATTCCAGTGTTTTACTTGCTATATTGTATTTACTTTGCCACCATGGCCTTTTTTGCCTTTACCTTCTCACCTAATTTGCTCACATTGTATATAGACTTGTTTATACTGTATTATTGACTGTATGTTTGTTTTACTCCCTGTGTAACTCTGTGTCGTTGTATCTGTCGAACTGCTTTGCTTTATCTTGGCCAGGTCGCAATTGTAAATGAGAACTTGTTCTCAACTTGCCCACCTGGTTAAATAAAGGTGAAATAAAAAATAAAATAAAATAAAAACTGGGTGTATCTATGCAGCCTAAATCCCAGCAGTACTGAAAGTGCCTGCAGTGGCTCCAAGGCGAGAAAGCCATTTAGCCCAAGCCCATTCCCCTGCACTGCCTGGGGGACTGAGATGGTTATGAGGGTGGCTGGCTGGGCATGGAAGGGCTTGGATTTGTCACCGGGGACTCATCCTACTGGTCTGGGCAGTAGCAGCTCTGATGAGAGAACCAGTAGTTGCTCTGTAGAGAAGGGGAGGGAAAGAGAGAGGGAGGGAAGAGAGGGAGGGAGGGAAAGAGAAAGGGATGGGAGAAGAGAGAGACAGAAAGAGAGAGGGATGGGGAAGAGAGAGACAAAAAGAGAGAGGGATGGGAGAAGAGAGAGACAGAAAGAGAGAGGGATGGGGAAGAGAGGGAGGGAAAGAGAAATGGATGGGAGAAGAGAGAGACAGAAAGAGAGAGGGATGGGAGAAGAGAGGGAGGGAAAGAGAAGGGGATGGGAGAAGAGAGGGAGGGAAAGAGAGAGGAATGGGGAAGAGGGAGGGAAAGAGAGAGGGATGGGGAAGAGAGGGAGGGAAAGAGAAGGGGATGGGAGAAGAGAGGGAGGGAAAGAGAAGGGGATGGGGGAAGAGAGGGAGGGAAAGAGAGAGGAATGGGAAAGAGAGGGAGGGAATGAGAGAGGGATGGGGAAGAGAGGGAGGGAAA
>NW_026290774.1:90000-97500 GCF_023373465.1 Oncorhynchus keta | reverse complement strand
CGTTGGTCAGAGTCAGCAGTGACGTTGGTTAGAGTCAGTGTTTATGTTGGTTAGAGTCAGCAGTGACGTTGGTTAGAGTCAGTAGTGATGTTGGTCAGAGTCAGCAGTGACGTTGGTTAGAGTCAGTAGTGATGTTGGTCAGAGTCAGTATTGATGTTGGTTAGAGTCAGTGTTGATGTTGGTTAGAGTCAGTGTTGATGTTAGTTAGAGTCAGCAATGATGTTGGTCAGAGTCAGCAGTGATGTTGGTTGGAGTCAGTAGTGATGTTGGTTAGAGTCAGTGTTGATGTTGGTTAGAGTCAGCAGTGATGTTGGTTCGAGTCAGTAGTGATGTTGGTTAGAGTCAGTGTTGATGTTGGTTAGAGTCAGTAGTGATGTTGGTTAGAGTCAGTGTTGATGTTGGTTAGAGTCAGTAGTGATGTTGGTTAGAGTCAGTAGTGATGTTGGTTAGAGTCAGTAGTGATGTTGGTCAGAGTCAGTATTGATGTTGGTTAGAGTCAGTAGTGATGTTGGTTGGAGTCAGTAGTGATGTTGGTTAGAGTCAGTAGTGATGTTGTTTAGAGTCAGTAGTGTTGTTGGTTAGAGTCAGTAGTGATGTTGGTTGGAGTCAGTAGTGATGTTGGTTAGAGTCAGTAGTGTTGATGTTGGGCAGAGTCAGTATTGATGTTGGTTAGAGTCAGTAGTGATGTTGGTTAGAGTCAGTGTTGATGTTGGTTAGAGTCAGTGTTGATGTTGGTTAGAGTCAGTAGTGATGTTGGTTGGAGTCAGTAGTGATGTTGGTTAGAGTCAGTAGTGATGTTGGTTAGAGTCAGTAGTGTTGATGTTGGGCAGAGTCAGTAGTGATGTTGGTTGGAGTCAGTAGTGATGTTGGTTAGAGTCAGTAGTGATGTTGGTTAGAGTCAGTAGTGTTGATGTTGGGCAGAGTCAGTAGTGATGTTGGTTGGAGTCAGTAGTGATGTTGGTTAGAGTCAGTAGTGATGTTGATTGGAGTCAGTAGTGATGTTGGTTAGAGTCAGTAGTGATGTTGATTAGAGTCAGTAGTGATGTTGGTTAGAGTCAGCAGTGATGTTGGTTAGAGTCAGCAGTGATGTTGGTCAGAGTCAGTATTGATGTTGGTTAGAGTCAGTAGTGTTGATGTTGGTTAGAGTCAGTGTTGATGTTGGTTAGAGTCAGTAGTGATGTTGTTTAGAGTCAGTAGTGATGTTGGTTAGAGTCAGTAGTGATGTTGATTGGAGTCAGTAGTGATGTTGGTTAGAGTCAGTAGTGATGTTGGTTCGAGTCAGTAGTGATGTTGGTTAGAGTCAGCAGTGTTGGGACACAACCTTGTCACAAGTCTATTTAGAATAAATGGACTGCAGATGTTACTTAAAATTCAGATGTGGTCCTGGGGCCTTTAAGAGTGTGTGTGTGTGTATGTGTGTGTATTTGTGTGTGATTGACACCAGACGTGTGTCACAGATCCAGGGGTGGCTGCTTGAACATGGAGAGACCAGGCAGTGTGTGACAGGTCATTATCAGTGTGTCACACAGCAGTTTGACATCTTAAACACACACACGCACACACACACACACACACACACACACACACACACACACACACACACACACACACACACACACACACACACACACACACACACACACACACACACACACACACACACACACACACACACACACACTCTCTCTCTCTACCCGTTCTTCGTTGACGAATGCCTATGCAAGCCAATCAATCTGTGCGATCAATCAGGGGCCAACTGGCAATCCTTCTGATCAATGCTGCTCTTGTTCCTAGGCTGGAGAAACGCCACAATAGCTTTGGCACTTAATTATGTTGTTAATTGCTGTGTTAAGCTTTCCGAGACACTCTCCCTAGATGGTAATTGAGGGTGGCTGGACACAGAGACCAGCAGCTTGCTGAATTTAATCACAAACGCAACAGACAGAGAAGAGGACTGTAATCTATACAAGCACAGAATTCTCTCCGTTGTCGACCTGGCTCTGTGAGTAATGTGACAGTGGAATGCCAAGCTGCTATTGAGTTCAGTAGTTGGATGAAGGAGAAGATGAGGTATTGAGATTTCTATAGAGACAATTATGATAGTCATCAGGCCTATTTAACTCTTAACGTACAGTATATACAGTAGTTCACCAGAATTACAGTTGGTTGAGCATTGTGCAATGGCAAGCTAGCACTGCCACGAAGCTGTCTGTCTGAGGACTTCTCTTCAGCAATGTTCCTCTTAGAATAAAAATATGTTTCTGTAAAAATGTCCACAGATGAAATTGCCCTGGTTTAATGTTAAGGCAGTTCCAGCTAGAGGTCAGACCCTGGATACTGCCCTGGCCTGTTTCACGAGCCATAAAACACACAGCGGTGTGGGAAAAACTGACGTGGGGACGCCCACATTAAATGGACACCACAGCACTTCAGCAGTGGGAGATAGGGCAGAGCTTGGGCAATTGATATGATTTACTTCAGGTTAAACAGCCTGGTTTATACCATAAGGCCTGTGCTATACAACACAGAGATGCTGAGTGTGATCCCTGCATGAATACACACACACACACAAAGAGAGAAAAGAAAGACAGATGGACAGATAGACAAACAAATAGAAGAAAGAAAGAAAGTGAGAAAGAAAGAAAGAGAGAGAAATAAAGAGAGAGAAAAAGAAAGAACGAAAGAGAGAGAGAGAGAAAGGAAGAGAGAGAGAAAAAAAGAGAGAAAGAAAGAAAATAAAAAAAGAAAGAAAGAGAGAGAGAAAGAAAGAGAGAAAGAGAAAGGAAGAGAGAGAAAAGAAAGAGAGAAAGGAAGAAAGAAAGAAAGAAAGAGAGAGAGAAAGAGAAAGGAAGAGAGAGAGAGAGAAAGAAAGAAAGGAAGAGAAAGGAAGAGAGAAAGAAAGAAAGAAATAAAGGAAGAGAGAGAAAAGAAAGAGATAGGAAGAGAGAGAGAGAGAAAGAAAGAAAGGAAGAGAAAGGAAGAGAGAAAGAAAGAAAGAGAAAGGAAGAGAGAGAGAAAGAAAAAATAAAGAAGGAGAGAGAGAAATAAATAGAAGAGAGAGAGAGAGAGAGAGAGAGAGAGAGAGAGAGAGAGAGAGAGAGAGAGAGAGAGAGAGAGAAAGAAAGAGAGAGAAATGAAGTGAGAGAGAAAGAAAGGAAAGAAAGAAAGAAAGAAAGAAAGAAAGAAAGAAAGAAAGAAAGAAAGAAAAAAGAAAGAGAGAGAGAGAAAAGACAGAGAGACGGAAAGAACGACAGAAAGAGAGAGAGAGAAGAAAGAAAGAAAGAAGGAGAGAGAGAAATAAATAAATGGAGAGAGAGAGAGAGAGAGAGAGAGAGTGAAAGAAAGAAAGAAAGAGAGAGAGAGAGAGAGAGAGAGAGAGAGAGAAAAAGAAAGAAAGAAAGAGAGAGAGAGAGAGAGAGAGAGAGAGAGAGAAAGAGAGAGAGAGTGAAAGGAAGTGAGAGAGAAAGAAAGGGAAGGAAAGAAAGAAAGAAATAAAGAAAAAAGAAAGAGAGAGAGAGAGAAAGGAGGAGAAAGAAAGAAAGAGAAAAAGAAAGAGAAATAAAGAGAGAGAGAAAGAGAAAGCTGGAAAGAAAGAAGGAAAGAAAGAAAGAGAGAGAGAGAGGGAGAGAGAAAGAAATAGAGGGAGACAGAGAAAGATGTGAGAGCTGGAGGAAGTGGGTTTTATTTCCTCTTTCTCATCCCACATAGGTTATTGTGTGTTATTCTCAGAGCCTTAGTTCACGCTGGGGCCCCCAGCACAGGCAATAATTAAACAATATGCACACAGCCTGCTGCTTGGCAGGGGCCCCACACACACCGTAACACACGGCGGTCTGAGGGGGACCATAACAACTAACACTCAGAGCTAATGTGGGCTTCCGAAGAGGACCGAGAGAGACTACAGCTGGTCCAGGGGTTTATGATGTCATCAACACCATCCAAAATGGCTCCTCAAACCTATTAACAGAGAATGTGTTCAAATGGATCAGAACAGCGATGGTGCTTGATGCCAAAACCGTTAGTGTTCACTTCTCAGTGCAGTGCTGTGATTGGCCTGTTGTGATCAGGGTTGCAAAAACGTACAAATAATTCATAGGTTTTCCCTTCTGAAATCAGGAGGGAATAAGCATGAAATCCGGAATCCTCAAACCAGGACTTCTGGAATACCAGGGAATTTATTGAAAGCTCCCGGGAATTTGACAACCCTAGCTGTGATACAGGAAGAGAAAGTTTGAGTGGTGATATGTCTATGACCCTAGCCTCCATTTCCTGACTCAGTCATGTGAAATCTCAGTCCCCAAATGGAACATTCTGGTCCACAACACAAAGCCAAACGTCTCCCCATCCTCACCCATCCAGCTCTGAAGTCAACAGACAAACCCCAGGAGGTCCAGGAGTGCAGTACAGTCATTAAGTTACGGGAGGAGAAAGCAGAGGAGAAGGAGGGAGAGCCGTGTAAAGTAGAGGTAGTGTGACACTGAGAAACAACCTCTGAAGCTGCAGGCTTGGTGAACAGGCTTGCCATTGATTAAAACAGCTAGGTGTGCAATAAAGCGTAGGCAAAGTGCTGGCTCCATATGGGCCCCGGGCCCTCAGGCTCTAGCCACCGATTGGACCCTTCTATACCACTGGTCTCCCGCTCTCTTTCCTCTCTCCGGGTCCCCAGATGGTAAAAACCCAATTTTCCACCCCTCTCTGCCGCCCCCTCAGCCACCACAAAGAGCTCTGGCAGTAGTTGAACCGTTTACTCCAGTAATTAACAGCACTGATACCACAACAATTACAGTCTCTCTCTCTCTCTGTCACACACACACACACACACACACACACACACACACACACACACACACACACACACACACACACACACACACACACACACACACACACACACAGTTCTTAACAGTGTCACAGTGTGAATTAGAGCCGGAGTTAATAGTTTGGCGCTATGGCCACGGCCTCCCAGGCAGCGAGATGGGTGCTGCCGAGTAAAGACAAAAAAGGTGAAAACAAGGCGCTACGGCGATGATTACCTCGTAATTAGACGACACAAAGCTCTCCTATCTAGTGGCAAAACACAGTAATTATGGGCATGACAGAAAATCAAAGGCTACTTCGTAAGCAGGAAGAAAAATTAACATTTTAGGCCCTGAAGCTGTATGTCCTGATTAGAAACATATTAAATCAATGCATGGCTAACTGCTAGGCATAAATACCCCCGTTTCTGAAGGGGACTGTAATTGCGGGGGGCAAAACAGCAGCTTCCCATTTCGTGCGGATGCAGCATTACATGTCGCTGCAGTATTGTGTGGAAAAATATACCCCTCCTTGTCTTGGTGAATTTGAGGGGGTTCATTTGGAAGGTCTATTTGGAATGAAGGTTATTACAACAGATCAAAGCACGGTCTCATTATTGAAGGATGAGGTTTTTACTAGTGTACAGTACCACTCATGCTTTCAAATGGCTATTTCCATGTCCTTGCTATGTCTATTCCAATGTCCTTGTTATGTGGAAACCCATATGCTTCGATGTGAGCTACAACAACATTAGTCACATGAAGACGTTTTGTTTTTACATCAGCCAGATAGGTTGGCCCAACAACAAGGTTATGTTAGCTCTATTGATGCCTTTGACACATTTAAAGGCTAAATGAATATGTATTAAACTTCTGGTGGATTCTCTGACCTATATCATAATGCATTTACACATTATCACGATCGGTTTCATTCTCGCTTGATTTTGTCCATCAGGAGACTGAAAACAAAATATTTTTGAAAACTGTTGACATACACAATTTAGAGGTATTGAATCAAGTGGACGAATGAAGACGACATTTAAAAAAAAAGAGTGGAGTAAAAGAAATGATGTAAAATGCCCCTTTAATTAAAGGGATAGTTGGCACAAATTATAAATGTACCCTATTTCATTGACTCATAGAAAGTAGTCAGTGGATATTGCCAGTTATGCATAAAATGAGGTGTATTTATAATGTGCTTAAACTATCCCTGAAGGAAGCATCATCTCCATAACCAGCTGACGAGGATTGTTTTCCCTCTCATAGACCGATCCCATGGCTTAGATCTATTAGCTTGTAGCCGACACGCGACAGTGATGTCATTAATAGCCACCTGGGTTGTAACCCAGCCACTTCCTGGTTGCTGTTTTAAATTGATCAAAGCTGCTAGCGGGTAAGCTAGCCAATCGCTGCCATCTTTAGCGTGTCGGCAATGGGCTCCTTGGGAATACAACTAATTACTTCACAGCTGTATTTATTTGATCCATGAGGAATTGTCCCTTCTGTCGCGGGGATGACGCTATGCCAGCCTGGGCTAACAGTGATTCGTCTAAGTGACACTTCTGGCATAGTTTCACGTCAAAGCAAAGCAGCCCTAAAATCAATTGGATAAATATAGAGAAGATAAGGAGGAGGAGGAGGAGGAGGAGGAGGAGGAGGAGGAGGAGGAGGAGGAGGAGGGGGGGGGGTTACTTTATTTTACCCTCAGCAAAAATGTCATACGTAAAAACCAAAAAGCCAACGCATAAATAAAGCAGAAGTTATTCTGAAGTCGACTGAATCAGACATCAGGGTAGAAACACAAGCTGTTCACATTAAAGAACACTGAATCAGACATCAGGGTAGAAACACAAGCTGTTCACATTAAAGAACACTTGGGTTGAAGAAGGAAGCACAAGATATTTGGTTGATTGAAATGTTTTAATTTGCGTGGTTTTTAGTTGAGTATTTTGTTGATTGAAATGTTTAGTTGAATATTTTGGTCGGGTATGTTATTTGAGGTGTAACCATGCTGATCTAAAATGACCAAAGTTCCAGAATCAGATGACGACGGTAAATCTTGTCAGAGAGTGTTTCAATCTGGTCTCAATGTAAATCTAGACCTTGTCAGAGAGTGTTTCAATCTGGTCTCAATGTAAATCCAGGTTGCAGTGACCTCTACAGTTTATCAGGTGAACTGCACATGGCTTGAAGACATGTTTAGGAAGTCCATCTTGTTAGGCTATGATGGTTTAACTTTAATGGAAGACCTGTGATGGTGTAGCCCTGTCCTCAAATGAACTAGTGGCCTCATGGGTGGAATGTTTTTCATAATTTTATAATTAATAAACATTATTTTAAAAACCCGCCGAAAATCTGGTGTTTCTAAGTGATTCGCAAAATTGAATACGTTTAAACTCTGACATGGTACAGGTGTCTTTATCTTTTTTTAAGCCCATAACCATGTGTGTGAGGTGTATAATTTTGTTTCCAACAAAGTAGATTTTTTTAAAAGACTACCAAGACACACTGTGATTTAGCCCACTGTGTGATTTAGCCCTGATTTAGCCCACTGTGTGATTTAGCCCTGATTTAGCCCACTGTGTGATTTAGCCCTGATTTAGCCCACTGTGTGATTTAGCCCTGATTTAGCCCACTGCAGTAAAATGGAAGACCTGTGTATGTTAGAACTGCAGTGTCAACAAATGATTTTAAACCAAAAAAA